>NW_024582987.1:0-4545 GCF_018398535.1 Haplochromis burtoni | reverse complement strand
AGAGAGAGAGAGAGAGAGAGAGAGAGAGAATGTCACTCATTCCAGCTTACTAAAATGGAAAAAGTAGTCAACAAAGAGAGGAACGTGGTGGAGAAAAGAAAGAGTTAAAGGGATCATGACAGAACATCGGTAAAACAGAAGTGTGAATGGAAAAGAAATACATGAGAGCAAACCAGTAGAAGGAAGGATGATGACTCCCGTGTGCCAGGAATGTCTACAGCTCACAAGCTGTGCTGCTGGAAAGCTCAGGGATCAGGTTCCCCGTGTCAGCTGCTGTGCGGGACTGTTCCCAGGTCTAGCCATGTAATGTCTGTTTACTGAAGAGGGTGCGGGGACCAGAAGGACTGAACTGCAGCAAATCTGGAGTTCAGATTGGAAGTCCTATAGCTAAAGGTGTTTTTTTGTTTGTTTGTTTGTTTGTTTGTTTTTGTTTAATTTTCTTCATGTTTTGGAAAAAAAGATTAAATCAAGTAGACACGGCTAATCTTTATATTCAAACTGACAATTTGCTATTTTTGTTTTGTTGCCAGGCACAGCATCTTGTGTGACATTTATGGAGGTTATAATGCAGAGTCAGCATAAACTCCTTCCAGCAAACATCACTAGTGAAAATGACTGCGGTCACTGGGCGCTGTTTTCACTTTGCCCCTCTCACCTGGCAGCGTATGATCTTGCATGGCGTCCTTTTTTTCCCCATCAGGAAAATATCCTCTTCATATACTGTAGAGACAGCCAAATTAACAGTATTGTCATTCAGTTGTCACAGTGTCAAAAACGTGTGAGATGAGTCAGGGGTCAATGTGAAGTCTTCACCTTCATCTCTCCACAGGGTTGCTGCTCTGTTCCCAGACATACTGTGACACATGGCATGGAGGGAAACGAGTGTGTGTGTATGTGTGTGTTTTGGTGGGTGGGGGGTATGCTAATGAAATGAGTGTATCATACCACAAAGCCAGCATAGTGGAGAACAAGGGGCACACATGGTGTCTAAATTGTTGTGTAGACAAAACAGATGCTGACTCGTCACACTGATTCATAAAATAAAGCCAGTTTATTGGGAACTCCAAGAAATTCCTCTTCAAGAACTGACCCTTAGTGTTTGTGATATATTACACTGCTCACCTCACCTCCTTGCTTCTCGTCTCGCTTCCATCCATCCATCCATCTTTCTGCATGACTCACAATGACTTGTGTGGGTAGTAAGCAATCATTGATGTTTCTTACCCTATAATGAAAGACAGCTCCTCAGATCCTGAACTCCCTGTAACCCCGTCCCACGTTAAATCACCGTAGGCCTAAATTGTGTGAGTGTTGGATGGAGCAATGGATTATTATCCTTATTTATTTTTTTCACATGTGTGCGAGTACTTCCATCTGTGACTGCTCTGAAGCCCTTCCTCTTTCACATCCTTTCCGGTGATTAGCACAGCAACAGCGCAGCAAGCAGCATGCCGTCCTCTCACCTCTGTGACTTTATAACAGAAGTCTAATAGAAACCGACTGCTCTCGAGGTAGCAGCTTTGGCAGCCGACGGTTATATTTGTCTTTAACACATGCTGGTCACAGAGGCCCTCTGCGTTTCGAGAGAGGGGGTGAGGGTGGTTAGAGATATTTAAAGAGTTGATGGCACTGACTGGTAATGCAAGTTCATGTTTCATCTTGCGTGTTTTGTGGTCTTTTGTGCTGTTAGCACAGTTAGTACATATTCATGTGAACAAAAAAATCTAAATGTAGCTTCATGACACACAGTCTGTCAGTTCAGGGTAGAGTCACTCACCTGTCAATCATGGTGAAGACAGAGAAAGGGAGATGAGCCATTGCTGCTTTATATTTTTGTTCTTGGACTACTGATTTACATGACCCAAGGAAAGTTGGCTCTGGTTTTACTGGCAAGCACCAGGTTCAAAGTAGGTTACAGCTGCTGAAAATGCAGAACTGAGGACTGATGACAGACTGATGGTAATGGCAGTGCTTGCTGCAATGTGCAATGACACCAATGAAGAATTTATCTCTTCTGTTTATCAGTGAATCATTAATACTTCAAGCTGGGGAATATTTACTTAGCTGAGACTGTCAGTGACCTTTTATATCATAGGTGTCAAACTCTGGCCCGCGGGCCAAATTTGGCCGCAGCCTAATTACATTTGGCCCGCGAAGCCATACCAAATTACTATTAGAGCTGGCCTACTGGTATTATACAGCTAATATATATATATTTATATTATATATATATATAATAGTTATATATTAACTTTATGTATATATATTTGTTTAGTATTAAGCTTTGCTTGTTCCATATTCAGTCCATAAGAAAAGATTCATTCTTATATCTGGAGGAATAAATTTTTCAATAAATATCAATGTTAGCCCACGATTTTGTTCCAGTTTTCAATTTTGGCCCACTTTGTATTTGAGTTTGACACCCCTGTTTTATATGAACAAATAAGTCACAACAGGTTTTGAAAGGTTTTGAAAAATGTGATTTTCTTAGAAACCTGAGGAGCTTATTATTTCTATTATTATTTGTCTTGTCATTTAATTCATAGAAAATGTCTTTTTTTTGTGAAATGTCTATAGGTGACAGTGAAAAACAGGACCCTTGATATGTTTGTACTAGTTTATCTTTTTCTTAATACTTTGTAGTATCAATGGCAGTGGGGGAAATCTTCATCAATAGTTCAGATCTATGCACATTTTCCAAAACCTTCCGGTGGACCGGTTTGTAGTCTGTGCTGGGCCGCTTCTTCCCTGGGCATTATGCTTGAGACGCCTATTTTAAACACTAAGCCCTGCACATGACGAGCACAAGTACAGAAGCAGGACGAGTTCTAGATGTAGGGTTAGCTGGGTTTGGATGCTTGACTACACAGGAACTGTCCCTTATGTGTCCTGCAACAACTAAAGCTTGACTGCAAAAGTACATGTTTGGTAATTTGCCTGATATCACTGCACAGATTTCAGTGTTAGTAGATGTGCTTAAACATTAACATTTCATCCTCATGCTTTGTGGCAGCCGCAGAGTGGGAAAGTCAGTAGTTCTAACTTTGTTGAATCCAATTACCTCTCAGCAGTGCTCTGGGCTGCTGTTGTGACCAGTCACTTCCTGTGGTGGCCCATGTGGCAGAATTTTCTGCCAAGACCAAAAAGTTCAACCATTTATGCAATTATCTCTATAGTTCCAATAAGCAGAGGGTGGAATATCCTTGTTTTCTACAGCCCAAATATATCTTTTGCTAGCTCTTTTGTAGTCTTTATCTGCAAGAAAAGCAGAACTTTAATTTCCCAAAGGAAGAGCCACACAGTGCAGCAAGGCCTCAATCTTCCTTTCTTCCAAACTAGTTCAGTTCAAATAAAGACATGTCAAACAGCAGCTAAGGCTTTTTTGTGTGCTCTTAGCTTCAGTAGTTTCCCATATGGGGAACAAACAGTGTGTGTAAGCAGTGAAAACTAGCAACCTCCTGATGCTGTGAGACCAGTCCTGTGTAGACAGGAAGGTCTCTGGTGTCACATTTCAGAGACTTTACAGCCTTGGTCACCTTCCTTTCGACCTCTTAGATATCTTTATTTCATAGCGCATGGCTATACTGTTATCCAACATATGGTACATATGACATCACTTAAAACTTGGCCAGCTAATGTGTAAAAGTTGCCATAACTTTATTTATGGCTGTATATGTTGAAGCCTTAGCGGCAAGCTAAACATAGAGCCCCTTTTTGTTTTTATCACATGGTTATGTACTATGAAACAATGCTTTATTGTACCACTTGGTACCTTTCTGCCTGCTTCAGAAAATAGCTGTCATCACTTATGATACATCTGCTGCCTGTATTTTTATTATTTCATTGACAGATGTATATTTTTAAATCAACAAAGTCCATGAAGCTGATGCAACCTGGCTCAGTTTCCCATGGACAAAGACTGCCTATTAATACGTCTGTGCTCAATAAGGGACCAGCACTGATGGTGTTTTGAAAGACTTCTTCTCACTTCAACACAGAGAAATCAGTCTCTGCTTTTTTTCTGCTTGACTTGTGTGCTCTCAGTTCATTCATTTTTATCGGACTGCCTGAGAACCACAGATATGTTGCACCCTGCTAAGAAATTATAGTGCATGCTGCACAACCTTAGAAGGACAGCACGAAGATATCTACAACTCAGCACTCTGAGTGTGCGGGTGTGTCTGTGTGTGTGTGCATGCGTGTGAAATATATACAAAGCTGATGTTTACAGTGAAGGTCAGGGTGTTTTTTCTTCAACATGGGCAAAGTTCTCAGGCATGTTATGAGAAAATTCTAGCATCGTGTTAAGTACAAGGCACCTTGAATGTTCCCTGTTGGCTGAAACAGAAGTAATGTTAGCAATGAAATACAATCTAGTAGGCATGACAGATGGTAGTTTGGATTAAAGCCTCACTGATATATTGTTTGACCATAATTAGCTGTTGAAACTGAAAAATTGACATACATCTAGTAGATACTAGAATGAATATATATATATACAGGGAGTGCAGAATTATTAGGCAAGTTGTATTTCTGAGGAATAAT
>NW_024582986.1:277115-278073 GCF_018398535.1 Haplochromis burtoni | reverse complement strand
TATGTGTATATGTATATCTGTATGTGTGTATGTGTGTATATGTTTATATACATTTGTATATATACATAAATATTTATATTTATGTATATAAAATTAGATCATAGCCCCTGGATTTTCAACATGGGTTAAAACAGAGACTCAGCGTGGCTGTAGCTTTTTGATGTGTCAGTTTAAGGTCATGTGATTTGAAGGTGCAGCATGCCTGTGGACCCCTGACGGTTAATAACACTCACCTTCATTCAATTTCCAGAGGGTAACAACCAACCACATGTGTGAAATCTGAAATTCCCATGGTGTTATTCAAAATGTGCTCTGGCACAATCGGTTGCTACTGAAACAAGAAAAAAGGTGGTCCGGGCTATGGGCTGAACCATTTGTTAATAGTGGAGGGGGATAACACTATGCAATATATTCAGTTTTAGTTATTTATATTCACTGTTAACTGTAACTACGCTCAAAGTGTTAATGCTATCTTATTTTAATAAACAACACTGTCATATGGAAAACTAGGGTGGCACTTGGGATGGCAAGAGATCATTTTAGGGTGGTGCTTGCCACCCGATGCCACCTTTCTAGATCTGCCCCTGTTCACTTTCTCACAAAAGAAAACATCTGGGTCTGCGCTCCCTGTCCAGTTTGGGGACACAAATTCTGTGGGGATAACTACCTTGGCACGACCGTCCACTTTTGCAGAAAATAAACTGAAAGTGTCCAACCAGAAGATTTCTTAGAATAAAACCTGGTGTCTGGTGTTTTATTGTAATTCCTTTCAGTTCAAAACAAATACAACATGAGTCATTAGTTAAGCTCATAGAAGACACACCTCCATAGCTGGACTGGCCATCGGGCATACCGGGCCGATGGTGATTTTTCGTTTTTATGGGCCGATGGGTTTTTTTCCCCCCTTTTTTCCCCATAACGGTATAAACACTGAAAGGTGGTGGATTGGCCAGATGCT
>NW_024582986.1:259169-275449 GCF_018398535.1 Haplochromis burtoni | reverse complement strand
CCCGGGCCGATTTTTTGTCCCAGTCCAGCCCTGCACACCTCCTCTGACTTTTTCCGTGAAGTTTGATCTTCTTCGCACCCATGCGTCATGATCCGAGTGAGCATCTGGTGTTAATAAAGCCTGTTAAACTTTATCACTGTTTCCATTTGATGTCTGCACTTGGGTCCACTTCCACCTAGGCCTCTGGGCTCCTGTGACACGGTACCCCAAGCAAACCGTGTTCACCTCTTAACTTTTCCCATAAATATTCATAATAGCTTAAACCTTGTTCAGGAGGAAATGAACATTATTGATATTTGATCTTAATCGCTTCTCCCAAAACAATAAGCATCAATTTAAGAGTGTGAGGCGGAGAGGCTAAAACAAACTGGTCTGTGCATCGTCACATGCTACAGTTTTCCAGCTTCTTCTCAAGAAGCGTAAGTACGAAACAATCTTACTGGTTCTTCAGCTATTCAATTAAAAGGATGATTCATTAATATATATAATTAATATATACAATATAAACTAGCACACATAATAATAGTAGTAACGATAAAGAAACTCTTCACAGCATTAATGACACAGCAGTAAGGGAAATCAGTCCAGTTTCCAAGCCTGTTCAAAATGCAAAGACAAATCTTCCACTTTAAGGGTGTACACTGGGCGATAGCACATGTGTAACCTTAAGTCTCTAGAGAGGGTGTGAACCACATTTTCGCTATTTTATTATTAAATGAAAAATAAAAAGGCAAAAAACTGCAAAACATTGGTGAATGTAAAACGTTTTAATAAAGAAGCCCAAAGACTGATTAAAAAAAATCTGTCTCACATACAGAACGTAAAGCGTAGAGTCAGTTTTATCACTTAGAAACAAAACAAGATTGTTTAAGGTTCCTGTGTGTAGCATTTTGATGTCCTTTACACCTTTTTTTTTGAAATGTCAAAAACAAAAGAAACACAAATTTTTGTAACAAATGAAAACTCTCTTCTCTAACACATTGAAACAGGAACAGTTAAATGATGCTCCTGATCTAAATGCTCAGAAATCAGAGATCCAGGGCTGTCTTGAGCTCTTTGTTCTGTGGTGCATTGTCCTGGAAATACAGGTCAGCATACTGCAGGATGTGATCAACAGCACTGAGAAGCAGCACATCTGTGTTTACATCCAGGTCCAGCTCTGACGAGTAGTTTTTCACTGGAACGATGTAGGAGGTGGACATGCCCAACAGAGCGGCGGCTTTACCCATCTGCAAACACACAGACACATGTACACCTCCAGCGTTTAGTTTCTTCAGCTGATTAAGAACAACACCAAACACAATCAGCATCTCCTTAAGATGATCATCTCAGTGTGATCTGTGAGGAAAGTTGTTCTAACGTCACACTGACTCTAAACTCTTGTTGTTTGTATTCAGAAAATCAAACAAAGTCAAATCTTTTCAAGCTGTACATTTACATTGCTGTTTGCAGGATTTATCCTATTCTGATTTGTGGAGCAGTTACAGTATATGAACATTTCTTGAACTGTATTTGGTTTGTTTTAACTTACCACATCCTGAATTGTGCGGCTCTCATAAACACCAGTGACATCTTTGGCTGTTTGCAAACAAACTTGGTCCACGTGGGTGAGCAGCGCCACCTGGTGAACACCTAAAGAACAGAAACACACTGTTGTGATGAAGACTTGCAAAGACAATGCAAACCCTTTAAAGATTGTGCTCAGTTCATTTGTTCTATAGATAAACATTTGCTCAGCTTTCTTTGTTGTCCTTCTGACCTGATGCAGCGTTCACCATCGTCCTCATACTTTTTCACTAACTCATCTACATAAGGTATTTTAAAGCGTTGCGGCGTTTTATCTCAAAACAACATCTGTAATCTCCACATTTCAACTTTTTATTGAAATCCAGGCTTTATTCTCAACATGATCAATAACAATCTGCTCTTAATGTAGCTCTAATACTCTGTCATACTGGACCCTATTTAAAAAAAACACACAAAAAAAAAGAAGAAGAAAAAAAATCACACAATCTAAAATGATTTCTTCTGTTATTATATGTTCACATAAAACCTGAAACTCATTTAGTTTTAGCCTAATTCATACAAAGAAAAAAATCACTAACAATGTAGAAAAAAAGAGTATTAGGAACATTATTAAAGAGCAGCTGCACTGAGGCAAAAGTCAGCTAACTCAAGCAACACAACCTTTAACGTCAGGCTCTGTGTAAACGTGTGTCTGCGGCTCACCCAGGTCACTGATGTGCTTTCTGAGCTGTTTAAATGTGGTGCTCAGGCCTTTGGGGTAAGTTGTGATTTTTGAGGCGTCCACCACAAAGGCAACACAGTGGACTTTGTCTTTAAGGCTCGGCCTCTTCACATAGCCCACAGTTTCTGAGGCGGAGACTGGCTGGTCTGGGCTAAACTGGAAGAGAGAAAGTATTTTAAGTTATTAAAAAAGAAAAAGTATTAAAAAGAACTATGCTGTGTGCCTTCATGTACACAATTCTACATGTTGGCACAAACCATAAGGTACAGCTATGGGTAATGGTGATCCCAGTTATTTTACTAGTCAGAGAAGTTGGGAAACTGATTTGTTTTGTTGTTTCTTTTACATCACAGGACTATATGACCAGTCAGCTGATCATCACTGTTCTTTAGTTTACCCTGATGGGAACAAATATCGGGCATTACAAAGGGGTTTGGAGCTACTGTTGACTTTCTGGGTGATTTGACGTTGCTCCTGCTCCTCATTTCCTCTGGTTGCTCCAGCTTTCTCCCACTTAACCTAGCATGCATTTCTAAAGCCAAGCCTAAATTAGCTGTGGGCATTAGCTCTGTGATGGACTAATGACATGTCCTGGGTGAAACCTGGCTCTTTCCCACTCTCAGCATGACAGGATAAAGGAGTTATTGCTGATTCATAGGGAACAAAAAGTGCGCAGCTTCACTGACAAGGACCACAACCTCAAACACGGTTAAATAAAGTTTGATAATAGATGAATGAAAGCTGGATGGGGTGAGCGATGAACTAGGCCTGAGACCACAGTTGGAGTTAGGCCTCACTGAACATCTGAGGCCAATGAGGCAGGGTGACAAACTGAGAATGAGTGAGGCAAGGTGGGGCACTGAAACGAGAACAAACAGGGCAAGGCATGCTTACCTTGTGTCCTTCAGGAACATGGCCTTTAACGACTGACAGGATGTCATGAAGAGTCAGTCCGGTCATCCCGTCTTCACTCATACCCATGGTATCACACAGCACCAGCCCAGTATGATCCTCACCCTTCTTACCCCGAATGTTGAAGGACTGCAGCTGGCACACACAAAAAGGAAGTTAATAGGACAGAAACCTAAAGTTTAGTTTCATTGACATGGATGAAGAGAGGCCTTGTGGACGCTTTCCCTTTTTGAAATGCTTAAATAATCTCATGAAACTAAATGAGGATCTCTGTGCTTATTTTTCCACTTATTTAAAATACATGCAGATGCTCCTCGTGTACCTTTTTGGTAAAACCGGATGAGAAGGAGCCCACCATGGCCCGGTTGGTGACTCTTCCGTTAAACACAGACTGGACTGAACTGATGAAGCTCGACTTTCCAGAACTGACCGGGCCCAGGAGGAGAACCCGGGCCTGAGGCACCTCCTCACAGCTCCGTCTGTAGGAGGTGATTGTCTCCATCAAGCTTGTCTTTCGCCTGGGTTCAGTGATACATTCAGTGACTCATTGTGTTTGAAAGTTTAAAAATGCACTTACTTGACATCTACTAGTTCCTGCTAGTTGAACAGGAGCTCATTGAACAGCACAACTGTACTCACTCTTCTGTCCAGTCCATGTTTCTCCATGGAGATTCCAACTTCAGTCCTGAAAAAAATGTAAGAATTGCGGTTTGACAAAATAGCCAGTATTTGTTGTATTTATATAAAGTTCTAACATTCATCGAGGCTAGGGTTAAAAGCAGTGGCATTCAGTGACTCGCACAAGACCCCCCCCCCCCCCCCCCAAAAAAAAATACAAATTTTAAAAAATAAAAATTAAAAAATAATACCAAAAAAACACTTTCCTCCTGTCTTTGAAAATCCGACTAGTATCAAACATACCATTCTGACAGCTTTTTCCTGAACTCTTCCTGGGTGTCCTCCCCTTTGGCCACTCCTTCCTGGCTAAAGAATTGTAAAATTGTATTACTACTATAGTTGTCATCTAACTAAACTTAGTTAATTTACTATTTGCTGACAATGGTAGAGGATTTTTTCAGACCCATTACTTTAGCAAAAGTAACAATAAAACACAAAGAAAACACTTCACTACACATAAAACTGTATTACTAATAACTCACAAAAAATAAGCAAAAATAATTATTCTGCAGAAAAATCTAGTTGTTGTCCTTGTCTTTTTTTAAAAGAAAGGAAAAAACAAATTTTAACCAGCTCAGAAACACAGGCTTACATCTTAATTTTAAAAAGTGTAACAAATATATTTAATATATAAAAATCACCCAGAACCAGAAATTTAGCAAAAGGGCAAGAGACGGGGTACACCCTGGACAGGTCGCCAGTCTGTCACAGGACTAATACCCCATTCAGATTTCAGCAGCTCTGTAATCAAGCAGTTCATTCTGCTTCCAGAGATAATAAACAATTGTGACCACAAGATGGCAGTAATGCAAAGAATAAATGGCAACAGGCATTACAGAAGCTTCATGTCAGAATGATGTTTAAGATGAAAGAAAAACACCCTTTTCTTTGTTATGTTGTAACTGATGTCTGTTTGTAGATTTCACCAGATAAGCACTGCTTGTCTTTCTTGCCCTGATTGAATGCCACTGATTAAAATGACTTTGTAACCAAAAAAAGAAAGAACAAAATGTCCAACTTTATTATCAGAATCACTATTAATCCCTGAGGAAATCATAAATCTCCAAAGCTATTTGCACTTTGTGTAAAGACAGCTTCACAGTAGCGTGGTGAAACACAGGACGTGAGATATTAAAGGTTTCTCATACTTATTTGGGTCTTTGACAAAAGAACTTTGTGTAAAAGGAGGCTCACCCAAGAATGTGAACTGAGGTCTTGGTTCCCTTGTCTCTGAACTATTTGTGACTTCGCTGTTATCATCTCTGGTGAGAGTTATTGTGCCAAAAGCAGGTTGGACTGAAGTAGTTGAAGCTGCTGTGAGTGGTGTCAATCCATTAGAACGTGAGGGTTTGGTTGTACTTGCAGTAACTCCAAAGCTAAAGCCACTAATAAAAAAAGTACACATTAGAGGAAGACCCCTTAACAAATTTAAAGAACAGCATGAAACTTGAAGTTTTTTAGTTTGACATGTTACACTTAAAACACAATATCAGCAACCTCAAGACATGAGTCTGAAAAGCAGAAACGAAATAAAACGTTGTGATAGAGCCAAGTTCAGGTGTGTGTGTCACAAGTTAATCTGGCTGTAGGCTATGGCACTTGGCCACAGGTGGCGCTAGTTGGCTCCATTTGATTGCACAAGAAGGTAAAGTGCACGCTTTAGGTGCGGAGGGAATTGCTCAGAGTAATAAAACGTATATAAAACGAATATAATGAAGACTAGACTCTCTGGATCGTTGACTCTTGCTGTCTTGTGAACATTTGTTTGTTTGTTTTCGACAAACCAGGTAAGTTTACCTGGTTTTGACATAACACCAGGTAAACTTTGAAGTTTTAAATATTTTTTGTTGAATTTCTAACATTTGTTTGTGCAGCCAGGTCTTTTCCCTTCCTGTTATTTGACGGTATATCACACTGACTGCTATGGGCCACAGTGACAGCACTACAGCTGTCACTCATCTTTGCAAGAGTGAATCTTGTCATATTAACTATCAAACTTTGTAATACTAAAAGTTGCGAACTTACCTGTTTTTTTCTTTAACAGACGAGAACATAACTCCTGTGTGTAGATGTTACCAGCAGCTGCAGCTCAGGACACACCGCAAATGAAAGAGCCACTGCCTTTTCCGTAGAAAAGAAAACGAAACTTAAACTGTCACACAAACACCAGTAATGCGAATCTGAGTGTAACACGCTCGTAGGCGGGGTTTGTTGCGTTGTGGAGTTGGTTTGGTACTAATGAAGTTAAAGCTGTAGAAACAGATGCGCAAGACACAGCAAACAATTGCAAACAAATCGCAAGAAGCAAGAAAAGAAGTAGAAAAGAAGTAGCTAGCTGGCGAAATCTGCCTAGCAACCTAGCTACATTTTCCAAGGCTAAAACAGGCTGTTGTTCGTGCATCATCATAATAAAAAGGATCAAACCAACATCAACAAACTTCAAGTGACCTAATTTAGATAACAGCAAACACAATAATCTATTTATTATACTGTTTAAATGAATAAATAAAACACTTAAAATGCTTACCAGTTGCTCCAGAAGCGAGTTTTACATAAACAAGAGCACTTTTGTTCTATT
Organism: Haplochromis burtoni; assembly: GCF_018398535.1. Classification (NCBI taxonomy): domain Eukaryota; kingdom Metazoa; phylum Chordata; class Actinopteri; order Cichliformes; family Cichlidae; genus Haplochromis; species Haplochromis burtoni. The sequence goes on along the minus strand of NW_024582986.1, from coordinate 269,033 downwards.
TCCCCCACCTTGCAAATCTATGACATCAACAAAACATGATTGGTCCACTGACCAACAGCAAACACATTGTTGTGCACTCTCTCAGTCTGGTACTTTTACTGGCACAGACACAAACACACTGTAAGTGCAAAAATAATATCAGATAGCAACAATCAGTAATATATTGAAGCTTTTGAGCAACGTGGACAGTAACTGCAGTCAGAGCTTTGGAAACTTTTGGACCTACATGTATTTAATCTCATGCTACAAACTCACACCGTCTTCTTCATCTACGTTTGCCAAAGTAATGTAAAGACAACAGTAAGCTGGTAAGCAGCAAAAGAGAGAAAATAACTACAGGTTGTTTCCAGTGGACTTATATATAGCCTACCATAAACGCATAGTATAATATGACTGCATACTTTCAATATACTGTATAAGTATACAATATACTTTCAATAAATAGTCTTTAAGTCCTTTACAAAAACTATTAGGACTGTTATCACTAATTGGTAAAATTACAAAATGCTGGAATATTGTAGGCTTATAGTTTTTTAAAATTTATTATTTATATACAAATCTACATGGCCCTGTGTAAAGTGATCCCCCATATAACATAAATTAAATGTGGTTTTTGAGTTCAATTTCTTGCACACTTGGGTTCTGCAGGAGGACAATGATCCAAAACGCACCAGCAAGTCCAGCTCTGAATGGCTTTAAAAAAAAAAGTCTTCATTCAGGTCAGGACTTTGACTAAGTCCTGAACTGAATCTGACTGAGATGCTGTGTCACGAACTTAAAAAGGCGATTCCTGCTCGAAACCCTCCAATGTGGCTGAATTACAACAATTCTGCATAAACGAGTCACAAGGCCATGTAGGTTTGGATCTTGTTTCCCCTTAATAATAAACACCTTCATTTAGAAACTGCATTTTGTGTTTATTTGTGCCATCTTTGTTTAATATTTAAGTTTGTTTGATGATCTGAAACATTTAAGTGTGACGAACATACAAAAACAAAGGAAATCAGGAAGGAGGCAAACACTCTTTCACATCACTGTAGACACACAACACTATTTTTGCTCTTTCTGTCACACACACACACACACACACACGCACGCACACACGCACACACACACACACACACACACACACACACACACACACACACACACACTGTCAGAGACATATGTTAGATTAACTGGTGATTCTTAATTGGCCAGAGATGTGAGTATGGATGTCACTGGTTGTCTGTTTGTGTTAGTGCTGCAATAATAGACTAGTGACCTGACCAGGGTGTGTTTCGGCTCATGACATCTAGATTAGGCTCCTGCACCTCCAGCATGGAAGGATAGATTCATTATGTGTTGCAAACCCAAAATGTCCACACGCACTTGATTTGCGTGTCTAGCTGATTTGGCTTTCTAGCCACTGGGCGGAAAAATGAACTTGGGACATCATGTCATCATAATTGGCTGTTTTGCCCTTTTAAAGCACAGCATACCCTCAGCTGATCAGACCCAGGTGTGTCCCATGGTTCATCTGTGGTGGTCAGCTGTTAGCTCAGGTAGTGTTCTTTCTTTTAAGCCACAGCCAGTGACTGCTTTGCTCGATGGTCTTTGACCTCCCAAGGACCTGTCAATTCAACAATGAAGACAGATTGCTGAGAATTCGGCCACAGGATTAGGTCTGGTGTCAGGTTGGAGTTGGCAGTCTAAAAAGGGAAGGTAAGTTTTCTCTCCAGGCCAACAAGCATTCTTTAGACCCTAGCCATGTCCAGCAGGCCTGATCCTAGATGTTGGTCCATAGTTATGTAGACTAACCAGCTAGTGTAATGCTGTTCCGACTTGCTCATTAGCTCTGTGTTGTTATTCCTTGTATCTACTACAGTAGCTTTGCATGATTTAGAGTTCAAAATAATAATTATTTACATTACACTTGACCTTGGTGAAAGCTCCTCACCCACTGACTGAAATTAGCCTTTTAGCTCCCAGCTCTCTCCTCTTCAACAAACTTGCCTCTATTTCATTTGCCCACATAAACAGAAGCTTTGAACAGAAGTTGGGTTTTTGTGGTCACAGCCAGAGCTGTGTAACTGAAATGACCCAGTTAATGATATTTGCTCATGCTGAGATCATACAGAGAAAAATGCCTTTGAGCAGTTTGAAACCCGAAGTCTGGCTCACAGGGATTACTTGGATATATGTTGATCTTGTTATTTCAAACTTAGTATAATATGAGAATCCACCACTGTGATGGTGTGTATGACAAAAAATAAGAAAGTGTTTCCCTCCCTCTGCTGCATCTGATTACTTACCCATCGGTAGCAGCAGAGGGCGCTCTCGTCTTGTGTTTAAAGCTGTGGCTGTTCACCTGCTACTTGTCAGCAGGGGTCAACCTACAGCCACATTTCCTTGTTATGTCCCCCAAGTGGAGTATCCCATAGCCTGATATCCAAAATGCCCTCCTGCTCTTAAGGACAATGTGTTCTGAGCCACCATCATTGTCATCACTCATTAGCCTTCAATTTAAAGTAAACATTTATCAGCAGCTGATGGCAGTGCTTTGGACATGAAACCGTTCACAGATGTGTCTGCACATGTAGGTCTGTTTCTTTGGCTTGTTTGCTTTCAATGTTAGAACATTTTAACATCAGAGCTCAAACGATGGGAAACCCTTAATCACTGTAATTAGCTAGGTATATATTAATACACAGTATATCCTGTGTGATTAGTGGTATTAATGTTTATGTCTACACTTGATTACTATTATACTACAGTCTTTGGGCACAATGTTATAACAGTGCCAACAAATCAAAGTATTTGGGAATTATTTTTCACTGGCTTTGCCCACTTATATAAGATATTGTAGCAGTAAGAAATAAGCATTGTTAATGAAGTTTTACAATATTTGGGGGCATTTAAATTGATAAATTGTAGTACTCAGTTGCATCAGTGCTGGCTATTATTTTAGAAATCTGCATACAATCAATCAGACCTTTATAGAAAGAATACGATTTGTATTATCTCAATGATTTGTGAACATATTGATCAACACATAGTATAAAAACATAGAAAAAGAAACAAAAAGTCACAGTTTGTTCAGTTTTCACATTGTTGCAGGCTTTAGTTAACTTTAATTTTGTATATATTGGTTAAAATTGATTAATAATAATAATCACATTTTCTCTCTTTTGTCTGTCAAACCTCAATCTGACCAATTTTGCTTACTCAGCACACGTCTCTGAGCTAAATGGTCATTTTCTGGTCAGTCACCTCTGCTCCTTCTAGTCTTTATCTAGACTGTTCTGACTGGCAGCCTGTAACCAACCAGGTGTAATAACAGGCCACGACAACACACGGCTACCTTTACGGCATTTTGACGATGATAAGTTTTTGTTGTGTCAGCAAAAATAACAGACCCTTAGTTCACTGTCTGGAGCCCGGTTGTGGGCGGAGCTTGTGAAGTTGCGCCGATTAGATCAGAAGACTGAAACTTATCACAGTTGGAGACGTCTGACACACCACTTAATTATAGAGTTGAAGATGCTTAGTTATCTGAGGACAACACCCAAATAAAAAGTATATCCTGTCACAGTCTTCAGGTCATGACTGAGTGTCATTAAAAGTAAGTCCACCTGTTGATGATTTGACAGGAAACACCATCTACAGGCTGTATTTTGGTCATGGAGGTCACTGCCCTGCAGAAACTGGTTTACCTCAAAGCTTTGATTAAAAACAACCTGGTGAGTTCACCTTCCAGAAACCATCAACTGGTTTGATATTTTTATATATTCAAGTAATGTACACTTAAATAACCTCTGGGGATGCCTCGGATCCTTTAAACTATGGAGGTAATATGTGGTTTAATTAAGATGACCAACCAGCCAGTTATTGTGTAATCATTTTCAGACGTTTGACAGTTTTTGTCTTTTTTCATGTAAAAATTACAAATAATGAAAGCACGAAGATAAAGAAAGCAGAAACCTTTAAACAAAAATGATGGTGCCCAATGTTGTGAAAGTCAGATAGAAAATCTGAGGTGAAGCTCTTCTTTTAACTCCTTTTTAAATTGAAAATACTTCAAAAGCTTGAAATGCTGTCATTCTTTCCTAATTGGTTTTATTTGAAATCAATATCCAGAATTGGCTTAAACCTAGTTTGCCTCTGCAGTTCACTGGCAAGGTGCATGTAGAAGATCACAAAAATGTCACATTAGAAGTAAATCACAACATCTACACACCCACAATCACTACACTAGTAAAATGCTGGAGTTTAAGATCGAGTTTCATAGAGTTACTAATCATTACACACAGAAAACATTTTTTATTGGATCTCAAGTAAAACATTAAAGTTAAAAACATCTCTCACTGCGTGGACGTGATCTCAGTGTCTGCAGTAATTGTTGTGACCCGGCTGCAGGCCTGAGGCCTTTGGTAAGTGTAATAAGTAATGAACTCTATAAGTACATTTCAGAGGTAATCGAAATTTAAACCTGCTGAGAAATGCTGCAGATAAACATAAACATGTTTCAACCAAAGCATTATTATTCCAGTCTGCAGTCATTCATAATTGGCAGCTCTGTTCTGTTCTGCCTTTCCACCTGCATGCATGGAAAGCCTGGTGTGGAGGTGGTCTGCAGAGCAGGTCGAAGCATCAACAGAAACCGTAGGCAGGCTCAAACAAGCTGATGAGACTTTCAGATTTTTTTATTTGCCACTACGATGCAAAGAAATATGTCAGCAGACCTATCGGCTGTTGTGGATTGGCACCCAGATCATGTGTTATGATCCACAGAGACTGTGGCTGAGCACACTGTCATGTAGGATTGTATTTAAGATAAAAAAGATGTGGTGTGTGGTGACGTTTCCTGTCGTCAGGATGTTCGCAGCGAGAGTTGGTTAGAGACCTCTTTTTCTTTGAGTACACTCTATGTGGCTGAATGAATGTAAGCTAGTAGCGATCAGTCGATGGATAACAACTTCTTCTCATCAGCTGGGACTGTGAGTTCAGGCAGTTTAGACAGCTCTGACTCAGCAGCCCCCAGATGATATCTGTGGATTGGAGAGCTGTAGGTGGGAGGAGGAGGAGGGGGAGCAGTCTAAACAGGGAGCTATGCTAACTATGTAGTCGTGTGACACAGCAGTCTCTTTTAAAGGCTACAACCCCCACTCACTGCACCTTAATCCTTACACAACTACATGACACACTTATAATCAAGTTCTCACTCTGTCTTCTGAGAGCCAGCTAGTAGACCCAATAACCTAATGTGCAGCGAGGACTGAAATGAAAGCGCTGCAGGGATCTGGATGAAACAGGCTGGAGCTGAGCAGACGGATGGGAGAATAACAACTTGAAAAGTGGCTTTGATTTAGAAATGCTCCCTTACATACTGTGGCAGGCAAACAGCTTGAAATGAAAAGTACAAGGTCATGGTGTGGTAGAAGATTAGATTAATAGCCAAAGTTCAAAATCTGTATCCCTTTAAAACAGAAAAGATTTTTGGTCTATTAGACAGTGTTTTTAATTGAAAATGGTGTCAGCCTAGTCAGTTTGATTTTCAGAGCTAAAAAGATGGACAACATGGCCCTCAAAAACCATTTTTTTAAGCTACGTTTTCCTGCTGGGATGGAGATAAACACAGACCAGTATTTTTAATGATTAGCTCTGTTATTTATTTATTTAATATCCTTCAATGCTGATTCATTTTCCGGCTGCGTTCTACATATCCAGTGTTGGGGATGAGAACGGTGTGCTTGGGTTTCGACAGGTACAAGTTGGACAGCACATGGACACCAAGCCAGGTTACATAACCTGTTTATCCATTTCACTCTTTATACCCCAAAGGTCACCTATACTGAGCCTTACTGAACTTTATGTGACTCATAGCTCATTTTGAGGGCATAATAATAGCTGCTAATCACAGACATGAAGTATTGTGAAACAAAGTTTCCCAAATGCTAAGAACAAAACAACCGAAAGGGAAAGTGCCCTCAGGGGGCATCTGCAGGTATCAGCACGACTTGTTTGCTGTTCTGTCTAGAGGGAGCTGATCTTATATCACTTTTGTTTTTTGGGGGGATGACATAGATTTCGTTAGCATGTAAAACTTCGGAAGCATCTATAAATACATTATATAGTGTATACTGCACCATATTTAAGGTGTTAAAGTATTTGATGCCTTCCTCCATATATGTGCTGCTGCTGCTCATTTACCTGACTCTGCCTGTCCCACATTATGATTCATGTGTCATAGGCTCTTTGAATGGACTCAAGACTTTTCAGAGTCAACATGTGCTTAAGCAAAACACAGAAACTTCACACTGCGCGTTTACTGTGACTCTTTGTGATAAATTCATAACCACTGATTACTGATACTGTGACGGTCCGCGTGACCGTGGGGATGTGAGGAAGGAGGACCCAAATGCTGGACTCTGTGTGCTTAGCAGTGCGTTTATTTATAGTGAATGGAAAACAGAAATAAATCCTCAGTGCGTTCCCGACTCCCGTGACATGTTCTCTTCACAGTGCTAGTGTTCCTGTCTCCGCTCCTCAGTGTCTGAGCACCCCGTGCTCGCTGCCCTCTCATCTCCACGCTTCTCCTGGGGAAATAACAGAGCAGCAGCGGTCAAACACACCACAATGCAGCAGACTAAACTTAGTAACTGGCCAAGAGACTAATGTGAAGCCTCCCCCGACGATGCTTGATCAGCTGCAGGTGTGTGAAGGTCTTCAGGTGTGGCCAACCACCTGGCAGGGCCACACCCACCAGGCCTGAAGGTGCCTGTAAACAGGTGCTCCCAGATACACCTGCATCCACGCACACACACACCCACACATATACCTGCAAGCAGGGAGAACGAGGGACAGCAAAACCAAAAAAACATATAATATAATACAAGTCCAGGACCCTGAGAGATACTTAACTGAAGCTTAATAGGTTTTTACTGGTTTAACAATAAAATGATGATAAATAAAGTTTGCCAGCTGGTAAATTACTGGTTTGTAAGCCAGTCTGATCATTATCCACAAAATGAATGTGACGCTGTAACTAGTGTTTATAACAGTCTGTAAATGGTTAATAAATACTGTTTAGTGCATCTGTAAACATCATTTCGATTGCTTTAATGAAGGTGAAACTGATGTTTGTTATGCCCGGTGGCTCATGTTTGCTTGCAGAGACTTTATATTTATTTTTTCAATGATAAATGGTTAGCAATCATATGACATTCCTATTCTTGGGGGATGCCTAGAGCCTCCCCCTATCCCTTTGAAATGGACAAGTGGTTAGGAAAATAAATGGATGGGTGATTAGTAAATCGTATTAAATGCAGTTGTTGTGATGCAATCAATTTTAAAGGGGGATTTTCTATTTGCTTTGCTTGGACTTGTTTTTCCTGACAGCCAGTGTGAGTGCTTGACTCTCTGGCTGTTCACACACACAATTACTCATCTGCTACGATCTCTTTTAAAGTGACGTGTTGCATGTTTTGGTTTCTTTTCTTTTTTTAGAAAATGCAGCTCAACTGCACTTATTCCAGTCAGAGTAGCAGTTTTCCCGGTCTCCTTACAGGTGACTGTAAGTGCTTTCTTTAGCTCGTTGGACAGTGTCTGGGTGGTGTTGGTTTCTCTCTCTGCTGCCTGTGACTCACTCTGAAAGCCCATTGTGTTTTATTGCAAACACTAGCGCCACAGCGGACACATCCTTTTTTAAAATCCTATCATGGTTAGACAAATAGTCCGAATCGCAGACTGTCACAACAAAGAAGGTCAGCGTTTGTCTTGTGGCTGCACTCTGCCAGAGGCTGAAGCGATGAAACTATCTCTGTTACAGGTTTTTCTTTCTGTTGGTGAAGATAGTACCAAATGCAAAAAATAAAATAACTTTTAAAAAATGGACTAATTTTGAGCTAAAGTTGCTTTTTCATTTGCATATATCCTTTTTTCTCTTTATACAGAGAAGTGGATAAAAGTATTTTTGTGAAATCTTATAACAAATGTGGTAAAAGGTTTCAAAGCTCGGCCTATCTTAAAGACTGTTATAGGACTTCCATGGTAAATGTTTGATGACCTGGAAGTCTTGGAAAGATGCTTTAATCACAGCTAAAAGCAGCTCTGGTCTCATATATACAGTCCGATTAACACAGGGCTGCACACTTCACTTACCTCATATGCAAACCGCCTCACCTTCATCTGAATCAGCTTTCAGATTTTCTGTTCCTGTGACCTGAAGTTCTCAGTCTGTGGTAAACAGAGCATGAATCATGCTTCTCGGCTGTTAGCATTTCAGTGAAAGATAAAACCTTGGTTGTGGTGTTATGTTTAAAGATAAAACCTTGTGTAGTCTCTGTCGCCACATTTTTAACCACTAATTTCATTACTTACATTTCCCGTGAGTGCAAAGACATGACAAGTCCCCTCTCTGGTGAAGGTATTTTGCTTACGGTTCATTCACTCAGATGCTTAACTTTCATCATGCAGCATGTTACATGTGGATGGTTTGACACTGAAAGCCTGTTTTCACATCCATCTACTGAAGATTTGAAGTTTCCGGGCTCACCCTGAATCCAGTTTAATCCATGAAAATGTAAGTTGATTTTGGGGCAGCACTGTTGCCTCACAGCAAGAAGGTCCTGAGTTTACATCCACCACCAGGCCGGGGTCTTTCTGTGTGGAGTTTGCATGTCCTTCCTATGTTTGTGTGGGTTCTCTCTTCCTCCAACAGTCCAAAGACGTGCAGATAGTGGGGATAGCTTAATTGGAAACTCTAAATTGCCCATAGGTGTGAACGTGAGCGTGAATGGTTGTCTGTGTCTATGTGTTAGCCCTGCAACAGACTGGCAACCTGTCCATGGTGCCTCTCGTCCCATGATAGGCTCCAGCCCCCCGCGACCCTGAAAAGGATAAGCAGCAGAGGATGGATGTAAGATGATTTTGTGACAAGCTAACAGCTAACAGCTCGTCAAAAAGAAGAATGGATTTTACGGAGTGGGTCTTGCTAAAAGCTGTTATTTTGGTTCGAAAAGTTGCTGCAGTTTAAAATATTTAAGCTGATTAACTGAACTTTTAAACCATTTAATTATTACTGTTAGCTTTCTAGTGTCAAAGTGCTATTTGTGATTAAAAAGGCATCATATTCAGTCAGTCTTATTTATGATCGAAACCAGAGTCTCTCCAGTTCTTGAATTCAGAGAAAATGGAAAGCATCAACATACCTTTTACAATAACAGGATGACTTTGTACTCTAGTAAGTGGCAGAGGTCAATGAGATTATTAAATGCCATGTTCGCCAGTCTGCACAGCAAATCTGGCTGCTAGCTTACACAGGCTGTAAACAGACCTTACTTAGCAAGTTGAGCTATCTGATGTCTCCCCGTCGCCAGAGCTGCTTGTCTGTGCACGAGACTTTGACACCGGATCCAACAAATAATATTCACAAACAGCTTAAACTGGAATCAGTTTATTTTTGGACATCTCAGTAGTCGCATATGGAAGGAACCAAAAATAACTAGACAGGAAAACACTGCTCTTTCCATTACACCATCTGCTGAGGAGGTTTTCTTTCCAGCTTTTTTGGTGTCCTTATTTGTGTCTGTACTGTGGCTCACTAAATCAACTGCTCATCAACTGGAACAGTAACAGAAAAGATTTCAGTGAAATTTAAGGCCAAAAGTCAGAAGCGATATGTGACAAATTAAGTACACACCATCAGCCAATAGAGATACTTTTAGTAGAAATAAGCATGTACATCACTTTATTGGTGTCTTCCATTGTTGTGGAGAAATTTTGGCCCACCGTTTTGCTTTTAAGACCAGGTTTTATGTTGGCATTTATTGGTTCAAGGTTCAAGGTTCTTTATTTGTCACATGCATAGTTATACAAGTATAA
>NW_024582986.1:244527-249537 GCF_018398535.1 Haplochromis burtoni | reverse complement strand
TATATATATACACACAGACGCCTTCCTGACCACTCCGCTCCGACTATTGGATAGTGGATCAGTGAAAGTTTGGAGAGATGAAAGAGCAAAGTGCTGCAGATCAGACTCAAACACAGGCCACTACACTCTAGCCGTGTGGCATGTGGTCGCCTATTCACCCACTGAGCTAAAGTGCTGCCCCCGGCCCATTCTTCTTTAGAATGTTGCTTCACTTCATTGTGGTGTGTGTGTTTAATCACAGCTCTCTTGCAGGTCCTGGTACAGTATTTCAATCAAATTGCAGTCTGGACTTTGGCCGGGCCTTTACAGGCATCTTGATTCTTTTCTTTTCCACCCATTTTGCTGAAGATTTGCTGCGGGCCAAGCTTTAGCTGTCAAACCTCACAAAAGAAGACTCCACTCTCCCCTTTGGTTTTGTCTGTTCAAAGGACATTGTTCCATAAGTCTTGTGGTTTATTCAGATATAACTCTGCAAACCTACGCTGTGATGCCATGGTCTTTTTAGAGAGAAGAGGCTTTCTCTGGGGAACCGTTACAAATAATCTTTTTCTAATTGTACTGCCATGAACTTTAACATTTAACATGTAGGCCTATAGTTTTTGTTCTTTTGTGAATAATCTTTCTCACTGTACAATCAGACAGCCCTCTAGGAGACAGAGTCAGAAAAACTCCCTTTGCATTTGATTAGCAGCACAGATGCTATCACACTTCCTATGGAAGCAGTAAAGGTGTAATTAGTTTTTCACCCACTGCTTCTACTTTTAACATCAGCGATTTTATTTTCATTTCGCTAAGAGACATATTTTTTTTAATTATTATTGTTCTTATGTTTTGTATAAACCTTTTTCAGTATGACTATAACTTTGCATGCACATCTATGGCATGAGATCCGTCCACTGGCTTTTCAACTCAGTTCTCTGAGCCGTTGCTTTGTGTCATATCTCACTGGTGGCAGTCTTTAATCCTTTTGGCCAGCAGCCTGACGAAGAGAACATTGTTCAGTGTCTCAGTATTTACATCTCCAGTGTTGTCTGGGTGAACAAACCCTTGCAGCTCAGTGGAGTTTTGCTGAGGAATGTCAGCAGCTGGCATTAAAAGTCAGATCCAGCTTCCATTTTCTTGACCCTGACCGCTATTTTCTGTTTAGCCTCAAATATATTTTTTGTCTCATATGACAGTCTAAAGATGTTGTTGATACCTCGGTGTGATTTAATTTATTCAGAGTGCAGTCCTCGCTTTTATGTTACACAGGACACTTCTAGCATCACTTCTCATGACAGTTTTACACAGTCTTCGCTTTTTCTGCTTCCCACACAACAAACGCTAACCCCAGAGCTTGTACTGATGGTTTATTATGTAAAATATCACCAGAAGCGAGCATTAGTATTTATAGCTGTGCAGACAGCATATAATCTTTCCTTAGATTACACAAACATCTGCAGAAGGGGAATTGGAGGAGAAGAGGAAGAGAAGTTGTGAAAAGAAGGAATAGAAAAAGAGGAGGGAAAGTCAGAGGTAGGTCGGGGAGGAAGTAGACCAAAATAGGAAGAGAAGAAAAACAGGGGAGTCAATGTGATAAAGAGATAAAGGAGGAGGAGAGGCAGGAGCAGAGAATGGGATGGGGGCAGGAACCGGTCTAAACCAGCGTGGTCTGACTCTTAGGGCTACATACCCCTCCCTCCCTCCTCATCTTTCTTCTGACTCAGACTGGCTGAACTTTTTCTTTTAGCGCTCCGTCATGTGCTTGTTGTCACCGGGAACAATTTGGATACACATTTCTCAGAAGTGTAAGGGGATCGACGGCCGAGTGAGGGCGGGGGTGGCGATCGCAGGACGATCCCAGTCAGAGTGACAGGCAGGTGTTTCCCAACACGTTACATAAGAAAGAGGGAGGGGTTCATAAGGGGAAAAATGGGGTGTATTGATTATCATCCAGACATGCATGGGATTGTTGACCCTCCACACGTTCCTCTGGTGGGACAGTGTGTGCCTTTGCATTTGATTTACTGTACATGTTGTTTGTTCAGAGTTTCCATTTAAAAAAAAAACATGCATGTACCGATGAAGTATTTTCACAACACAAAAATATTTATTTCTTGGAATATAAACAGTTATTCAGGAAAGTCGGCATTAGAAGGTTATAAAGCTCATGGCATATACTACACTAAATAAATATATATTTATTAATCCTAATGGGGATATGAATTAACCACAGAAGACTGAGGTGAAAGGTGACAGTCCTGGAAGCTGCTTTAGCCAGTTGTTTGTGCCCCGGGGTCTCATGATACCATCATTCGGTCTTGTTTTTGAATAAGTGGGAGCTGTTCTGAAACCTCGATATGGAGAGAGTGGGGGGCAGTGAGGTCAGAGGCAGTGTCTCAGTCTCTGGAACAAATTCTGTCTGATGGAACTTGGCTGTCAGTCACTGAGCTCATGAGAAACAACGCTGTCCTGGATTCAGTTGCCAGGTCCTAAACCTACTTCACTGACCTCTGGCTTCACTGGAGATTATGCAAAATCTATTAATATATCATGCATCGCATTCCCGTCTTCACTCGGCAGAGCAAACGTGGGATCCTTGCATGCTGCGGCCAGTTCGCGGCAGTTTGCTTCGGTTACATAAACAGCGTAAACAAGATCTCACAAGCACTTACGTAAAATGGAAGAATGTACTTTAAAAATAGTTGCTTAACTAAGTTACAAGAAGCATTCTCAGCAGGATGTAGTCATGAATTCATTATGAACAAAGGACCCCGGGGACCAGTTGCGTGACATTAAGTAGATGCATCGATCCACAAGTAGTGGACTGTTTTAACGACTTAACGCCGAGGTAGTGATGTCCAGCTGCTGATAAGGGCCCCTGACTTGATCCTGTTTGTGGGATTCCAGTCCATTGGGGTAGATGCTCTCAGCGAGGAGGCCCTGCTAGAGGTCAGACTGCTCACCTCTGACCTCGAGCGATAGCTTTGCCAGGAGCTCTCCTGCATGCAGAGCAGTAATCAGTCAGTTCTAGTGTGAAATAGTAATCTCTCTGTGCTGACTCTCAAGCTTTAGAACTCGTGACCAAAGGCAGCTTTAAAGTGAAGGAGAAGCCTGGAGCTACTGCCTTTGTCTCTTCTCTTTTCTCGAGCTTACTCCAGTTTTTGCATGGTATTTACTGCACCGGGAGGATGTGATTTTGTCATGTGCCTTCCACTCAGTCCATGCAGTGGTCACCGAATACTTATAAACTCATAGAAAGCACATCATATGTAGCTTGCCATCAGTGTGTGAATGTGAATGGGTGAATGACTGAATGTAGTGTAAAGCACTTTGGGGTCCATAGGGACTAAGTAAAGTGCTATACAAATACAGGCCATTTACCATCATATGTTTTCTACCTGGAGGTGTAAACAGACCTAATTGTGTCCAAGCACACAGCCACATGTGTGGATATTATTTTTCCAGGTTTTCTCTCCACGCGTCCTTTTCTGCTTGTTCTTGCAGACTTCCTACAAACATGGAAATTGTTGCAGAGGGGTATGACATTTTTATTGGTCCTAATCTATCAAATTGTGATAATATGAAGATATTTTTTGTGATACCCCTGTTATCTGCTTCTGTCAGTCAGCCAGCCCAATGGCACTTTTGATTTGGAGGCTGCAAAGCTGAGGTCACTTCAGATTGTCAACTGATGGTCTATTTTGTTTTTAATCAAAATGCCACAAGGGTTCGAGTCTGTATAAACTCACTGTTACACAGTAGCTGAATACGTCCAGAGTGAGACTTCAGTAAGCTTTTTGTTTGTGAAAGTTGCTTTTGCAAAACCCCAAAATGACTGTGTGACACATACGAGAATCAAAAAACCATCCAACTCTTACGTCCTTCAGCTTTCAAGTGTCAAACTTCAGTGAAGAAATAGTGATTAAAAACAAATCCTGGATCTCCAAATCCTTCACCGCCTCACTGATTAGAAGAATATGCTCTATAATCCAAGTAAAGCATAGTTAAGTAAAACGGCTCCATTTGCCACAGCTGGAAATCAGTACCACCTGGACAGAGGCGAGACAGCCCCACTTAGTTTTTCCATTGCTCAACACTCCAGCTGGATTTTATTTATTACTCTGGAAATGCCTTTCTTGTGATAATCTACGTCTATATATAGATGTGCGTATAGAAAGTGTTGCATTTTCTTGCAATCTGTGTTTGCATCTGCTTCATAGTAATAGCTGCTTGAACAACACACTTTGCCTTCCTATACAATAGGAGGTAAAAAAATCTCCTTAACCGACAGCTTTTAAGTTGGCCTCAGGTGAAACATGACCTGTGCATCTCTCAGGTGTGCAGTTCAAAATAAACCAGGCCTCTATACTGTGATCACTTTCCTGCCCATAAAACCAACTGTCCCGCTAAGACAGACGCACAAACGTAGTTACTAGTGCACAGTCAGAATGTGATAATCACATCTCTTACTATCGCGGATGCAAACATGTGCACAGGAATGTGAATGGAAGCAGCTGAGCCTGTTGTTGCCCCTTGAAGAGCAGCGTGGCTGTTCAGGGAGATGTTTTAGTAACACAGCTGTGCAAACGACCCTTCTCTTGCTCAGTTCATTATATCACAGCAAGCACTGTAGTAAAACGTAAATATTGCCCACGTTACTACTGTGTAACATTTTTGTGAGCCCTCTGATTCAGCCTCTACCGTAGGCTCATTGCACACACCTGAGAAACGGTTTGTGATGAAACGAGAACAGCACACCGGGGGGAGCTGTATTTAAAGCTGTGGTGAAAACATAGTGTTCATCTTCTTCTTCTTCTTCATCTGTTCCTGCGTGTGCCCACAGTATGATGCTTGAAGCCTCTTTCCATATGACACAGCTAAATATCTGAGCCTTCATTCTTCGTAGAGGGAGGCGTGATTGCTGTTGCATTCTTTCTCTGCATTCAGATAGCTGTACCACATGCCAAAGGGCACCCCATGCCAAAGCCCCCAGATCTGCAAAGGGCAGTCAAGGCGCTAAAATGACAC
>NW_024582986.1:220281-244507 GCF_018398535.1 Haplochromis burtoni | reverse complement strand
CCCCCCCCTCACCCATGAGCCACCTCCCCACCCCAAATCCATCCACTAACCTCGCAACCTCGCTGTGGTGCTCAGCCAGTGAGAAGCAGCGCAAACCGGCATGAGCCAGAGCTGAGAGCTCTGTCGCCCCCGCGCCCCACCCCCCGCCTTCCTTGAACTTCTTCCTCCCATATGTGCACTCACACAAGATTACTGTCCTTATGAGGACTTGACGTTGTCTGTTTTTCACCCTCGATATAACATCGCTCTCTGAACACAGATGGAGTACATTTGCTAAAAGAACACTTTTGTTTCACTGCCAATGCTTTGAATGGACCGACTTCATTCCTGTCTTAAATGTGTCTGACACTTAACCTGATATAAACAAAAATTTAAAAAGCATTTACCCCCCACCCCCGCACACCTAACCTAAACATTGTAATTACACTCCTAAGTATGAGTCTGAACTTAATATTATTAGGAAACAATATTCTAGTAAAAATGTCTCGGTCTTACAATCAAGAAGAGAAAAACAGTCACATTTTGCGCATACACTGCAAAACACACTTCCTCTTCTGTCCCCCCAAAAACTCTGACTGTTTTCAGCTGCATATGTTGATTGGCAGAAATTACAATTAACTTTTAGCGACCGCTGTTACGACTGGCTGAAAGTGAAGCTTATCACACATGGTTTTCCTGTATAGATGCCAAAAACCTTACACCCATAAAGTTGCATATTTCTTTTTTCCTGTTACTGAACCACAGTTGCAGTATGGTTGGTCGGTGCTGCGTGTGCCATCTGTGCAAGGCTGGTGAATACAATGGGATCAGTTCACTGGAGTAAAAATTATTTCATGCCATGAGAATTTGTTACTGTGTGAGAAAAACACCCTTTTAGCCAGAGTGGTCCAAGCTCGCAAAGGCATTTTCCTGTTGTTGAGAAGCTGGGAGATATTTTTGTGAGCTAACTTCCAATAAAAGTTTTTATTTTCTTGACCCATTTTCTTGAGCTTTAAAGGTATATGTGACAAATACTCCTGCACTAATGCAGCACAAAAAATATAAAAAAAAATAACATATGTTGTGTAGGTCTCCCTCCTTTGACTTACTGTATACAAAAGCAAGAAGGGATGTAACCACTGTGACATCACCCATTGATTTGAGGGCCATTTAAAAGCCACAAGTTCTACTTTCGTCTTTCTTTTTAGGCCGGATGTGAGCATGCTTGTGTTAAATGTGACGATTACCTTGATTTTGTGAAAACAGTGAAAACAAACATTCACAAACTCAGAGATTGTGACCTGTTTAACATATAAACAGTGGTAAGAAAGTTATTTTTTTAAATAATCCCCTCATTTATTCTAGCTCGATTTGAACTAGATGTCTATTTGTACAAAAAAGAGAAAAACTGAGGTAACTAATGGAATTTTTTGCCATTAACAAATAGTAACCCTTTTTGACCAACATTACCAGAGCAGTTATTAAGAAACTCAACATGACCCAGTCACTTGAGCAAGTTTCCACCACAAACTAATTCTGTTGTGACTTTTTTCTTTTTTAGTTGGTCTAGGTAGTCTCACCCCGAGTGCTTTGCTTGTTGTGCCCGCAAGTGTATTACCCCAATAATCTAATTTATAGCAGGGCTGCTTTTTTGTCATTTACCTAAGACACAGCCTTTGCACCACCTCCGCATTCTTCCGGCGCGTTAAATCCAGTCATATCAGACCGATATTTGACAATAGAGATGACAAACGGTCACCAAATATACAGACAGCAAATAGTTTCTTGACAGGGAACAGCCAAATACAAGGTAGCAGAGAAAGCACAGAGCAGAAGTCAGCAGTTTTTATGCATTCTGCTGTGCTGTAGCAGGGAAGAGGAGAGGTTCCTGTCAAACACATGAGGTGATCTGTCACATGCTGAGCAGGAAACAACGTCTCTCTGCTCACCATACACCACATGTATCATGGTAAGTTTGGGTCTTCAGTGTCTGGGGTATACGTGCAGATGATTTTATCTGCATGACACCTGCGTGACACACAGACAGCAAGCTGGTGGAAAAAAAGACTTTCAAGTCGAGCTTAGTTCAAGAGGTTACATATCCATACGATGCTGTTTAGCCGGCACTAGCTTCTGTTAAAGTAGCTCAAATATTTATTTTACTCAGTAAAGCTGTGAAAGGTACTTGGCTCAACAATTTTCTAAAAATGTAGAGATTTTTTGACTCTGCAATACTTATATAGGGCTAAATAAACTGTAAGTAGATAGACAAGAGATAGATAGATACCCACTGAGATAGAGAGGCAAATCTAAACGCAAAGCCTTTCTGGAATATTATCTGGAAGCAAGGAAACAAAAACAACAAAAAAAGAAATCATACTTTTACAGTTTCATTATTTTTATATGTATATATATATATATTCAGATAAATACAGGCTGCAGATTTAGCCCACTTAAATGTGACCTCTCCCCCAGTGACATAGCAGCGTGTATGTCCAGGGACCTAAACAAACCGTGCCCCCTCACCTGGATTCCCTCTTGCTACCAAATATATTTTATGACAGAGATGGTTCCTTGTCTGAGACAGAGGTTGTAAACTTCTCTCCTTTCCGGGTGGATGCTGTGTGTTTTCTTAGTGTTTATGTCTTTGTGTTTACCAAATACATGCAGGCTGGTTATTCGGGTCCCTCCTGTTATTGTCTTTGACCTAGTGATGGGTTCAAATGCTCCCTGAGACACTCCACTGAGTCCTTTATATAATGAGATTTCTTTGTGAACTATGAAGTGGTATGAAGCACAAATTTGGTTTTAGTTTTTATGGTGAAAAATACAAAGAGATTTTCCTATAGTGTCGTGTCCACACTGATCCAAAGAATCTTATTAGTGAGTGTGGTGAGAAGACAAGTTAAACATACATTGCTGTGAAAAAGTATTTGCCCCTTTCCTTTCTTGTTTTTTATTTAATTGATTTGTCACATATTGACACATGACACATTTTCAATTCAATTTTATATATACAGCGCCAAATCACAACAACAGTCACCTCAAGGCGCTTTATATTGTAAGGTAGACAATATACATATAGAGAAAAACCCAACAATCAAATGACTCCCTATGAGCAAGCACTTTGGTGACAGGTGGGAAGGAAAAACTCCCTTTTAACAGGAAGAAATCTCCGGCAGAACCAGGCTCAGGGAGGGGCGGGGCCATCTGCCACGACCGGTTGGGGAGAGAGAAGGACGACAGGATATTTCAGATCATTAAACAAATGTTAGTATTAGATAAATATGGTAAATGGCCTGTATTTGTATAGCGCTTTACTTAGTCCCTAGGGACCCCAAAGCGCTTTACACTACATTCAGTCATCCACCCATTCACACACACATTCACACACACATTCACACACTGGTGATGGCAAGCTAGCCATCACCAAGTGTTTTACATCACTGTGGAGAAATTTGGGCCACTATTCTCTGAGGAATTGTTTTAATTCTGCCACACTGGATGATTTTTCGACCACAACTGGGCTGTTTAAGGTCATGTCAAAGACTTTGACTAGACCACTCCAAAAGCCTTATTTGTTTTACTTTTATTTTTTCCATTCCAAGGTGGAGATGTTGATGTGCTTGAGCTCCAGGACACAAACTGGTCTCACATTCTTCTTCAGGATTTTCTGGTGGAGAGCAGAATTCATGGCTCCATTAATTGTATCAGGTTGTCCAGGTCCGGAGGCAGCAAAGCAGCCAAACACCAACACACTATCACCACCATGTTTGGCTGTTAGCATGATGTAGCAGGACTGAGACCTTGATTCTGACTGAGGCAGGTGAGGCCAGGTGTTCTGGGTTCTTTTCTCACCTGATGAGTCTGCAGACAAGTTATTTAAGTGATTTCTTAATTGTTTTGTTTTAGATGGATGTTTTACTTTTGATTTCAACCTTCTGAATGGTTCCCCGGGGAAATCATGTTTGGCAGGAATTCATTAAAATGTTGAAATGGCAGAGATCCAGTATTTTATTGGCTGAACTTTGGATCATTAATCACAAGCATTAATTATTTATAAAATATTTGTTATATATATATATTGGTTATTAGATATTAGTGTGTTTTATTAACAGCTAAAATACACACAGAAAGCTTTTTTGAGAATGTATACGGTGTGGTCACATATGCCATAAGGGTGTGTTTGTTATAAGTAGGCTAACTTTGTATTCGTGGTTGAAACAGGTCCCCCACCTCTGTGTGTTCTGTCTCATCAGGCCATTTAAACTTGTTTGCGGTGTGCCGTTTAAAGGGCCATGTGATGTCACCACAGATAAGGCGCTGTAGTGTCGGGGAAATTCTAGCACTCTCCTGATTGGCTGAGCAGCAACTTGTTTTTTTTAATAAATGCGCTTGACGACAGTGTAGCCAATGAGAGGAGAGTGGCTGAGAACCTGATGTTCCAGCTGTCTGTGTCCTTACACACACACACAAGCTGTTTGTGTTTCACTTCCCCTTTGTTGCTGGTCTGATGCTGAAAGTTATGTTTGCTCCGTGAACTTAAAAGTAAAAGCATGAAATCGTTTACTTGAAACTGCTGCTTTCCCAGATACATTTCTGCGCCTTTAAAGGGCACTAGATTTATACAGGAAGTCATTGAAATGAAATGAATCTACATGCTGACATAATAACAAACAATGACATATATGTGCACAGAGGGCCTCTAATGTAAAGTGTTTTTGCTTTTTTTTGTTGCTAATGTCGAATGAGGTTTTCAGAAAAATAAGTTCAGAACTCTTTTTGCAAATGTTGCATCCAGCAGCAAAGAGGCCAAAGGTCAGCGCTGTTTTTGTTGCTCACTGCTGCAAGCGTCACTAGAAGGAATTTCTGATTCATTGCTTCATGTCTTAAGCAGTTAAGATTTGCTAACCTCTGCAAAGTCAACACAGCCATTAGTTTTCTTTTGGACTTAACTGTGCATGTGGATAGTATTATAGATGTGCATCGTGTCCAACGGGAGAGCATTGTCACTGCATTCTCATTTAAACAAACAACTTTCCATGTGCAAAGTCTAAACAGAAGTGATGGTGAGAATGTAAACAAGCAAAACAACACACACACACACACACACACACACACACACACACACACACACACACACACACACACACACACACACATGCCCAAGTACATATACACATACAAGTCAGAGAAAGCAAATACATGCAGGAAGGCATCCCACGCCAAAAGAGAACACTCGCACCCACGTGCCTTGTCACATGGTTCGACACACACATCCTCCACATGTTATTACAATTAAATGTCTACAGCCTCACCGCAGCTGGAGCTGCACACAGGAAGCTGAATGCATGTTTGCGCGTGCAGGCGTGCGTGAATGCATGCATGCATTCATGTGAGTGTGCGGAGTGCACGCTTAATATTTGCAAAACAGTTGCCTGCTGTTTGTTGTTGCCGTGCTGGTGCAAATTGTTAATTTGACATGTAATTCGTATGCTCGTGCACATCTTCTGCTGAAGTAGATTTCTGTGCTTTTATGTCGGTGCACACTTCTGCGCACATCTGCTTTGCTTATATTGGGAAGTTTGCAAATAATAAAAAAAAGAACAGAGACAGAAATTTGTCCATGACGGCTCAAATGTTTGCATAAGAGTGCGATCGCAGCAAGATCAGAGTTCAACGTGACTCCTCCTCTCCTCCTGAGTGTGAACAAACTGTACTGCACTGTACTTTCAGATCTGATCACAAAGCAGTTGTATTTGTATGTACTGTGCAGCGTTGTGTGTGTGTGTGTGTGTGTGTGCTGGAGTGTGTATCGTCCAGATTGGGGAAAGGAAATTATTGCTGAGAACAAATATTTATGGTCATACACATTGAAAGGGAAATAAATGACTGCTTCTTGTTTTTTTTAATGCACATTTTATCCATTATTCTTTCACTAATCAGGAAAATATTGTACAGGGATTCATATTTTTTAATATATTTTCTATGCCATGATAAGGTTCTTTAATCATGAATACCAGTCCTGGTGTTAGCTAGTCGGTAGTGCGGTCTGCAAAATGCTAAGATGCTATCAAATGTCACATGAATCAAAATTCAAAATACAAATTAAAGCATTCGATTTTGTAATATGATCATGACCAGTGATGTACCTGGATTGGTTTTGTCTCCTCATACATTTGCACTTTTTGGCTTTTTTTTTATTCTAAACTTTGTTATCCTTTATCACATGCTTCATCCTTGTGCATCAGGTGTATCGCTGTTCATCAGAGTGTCGAAGTGAAAAAGCCTTTTGTTTACAGGATGTTGACTTAACTAAACCATCTCCCTAAAGTTTAGCTGCTGCGTACAGTGTGTTCTCTCTCTGTGTCATAAAGTCTGCCTTCATTCCTCCATCCATCGAGGCCATCCTGCCTTACTTTTCAGTTGCTAGTTTTCCTGAGTTAGGATCAGATATGACACAATAGGCCTTCTGTGTCCCAGGCATTCTCACGCTTCACTGGTTTCAGGAACAGGTAGTCCTTGTCGTCCCTCAGCTAAACTCATATCATCACCTACCAAGTTGGACTACTATCACAAAACAAGATGCAGGCCAACAAAAACATCTAACCCGGTCCTTTATTCTCATTGGTTTTCCTCCATCATCTAGGCCTTTATCTTAATTTCTGCTTCTCTTTTCGTGCTTTTGTGTCTTCCACCACTATTATCTCGACATGTATTTGCCTTTGTAGTCAATTGCAATGTTGCGTCACCAAAAACGTCTTTAAAGTGTTAAAACACACACATTTTACAAACAGATCAAATGTTTAAACTAATAAATGTATCAGTTAAAAGGAAGAAATGGAACCAAATGTTTTTTTTAAAAAAAATAAATTTTTACAACAGTCTGTAAACATCTGAGGAAACCTGTATGTTCTTTTTTATATTTTTCATTTTTATGATGCTTCAACTGTTTGCAGAAGCTGAAAGGTCTGAGCAGGTCAGTTCCGTCCATTTTAAATTAGTTTTGACCCAGAAGAGATGACAGTGTTTTTGCATCATGTTTAATTATTCCTTCTTGTCGCACGATGGAGCTTTAACCTGTATTTTTGGATGGTCTGGTGAACTATGTTCATGGACAATGAATGTGTTCATGAGTGGATTGTAGCCTCCAGATTCTCTGAACATTGTAATGATATTATGTAGTGTAGATGATGAGATGTTTAATGTCTTTGCAATTTTACTCTGACAAGCATTGTTCTGAACATTTTCCACAGTTTGTAGTAAGTTCATCTTAAATGCTCTTTTTTCACACAATGCAGCCAATTAATCTAATTAGTTGTAAATTTTCCCTTAACAATGAACGTTTCCAGGATTTTCTTGCCACTGTCCCAACTCTTTCGACACGCGTTATTTTAAATGTTTTTATGTTCTATTGTGATTAAAATATGGCTTTATGAGATTTCATTCTGTTTTTATTTATATTTCTCACAACACTACTTTTTCCAAATGGGGTTGTACATAATCCACAGTAGCTAATTTCAAGTGTTTCCAGTGTTTCAGTGTCATTCTAATGCTCGAAACACTCACTTGGACTTTTGATGGTCATCTTCTCAGTGTTGTGTGTTTATGTGACCTGGACGAGGGATTAAAACAGCTGAGCGACCTTCAGACACTCCAGCTGGGTTTTTGGCAGCAGTAGAAGAGAGGAACAAAGAGGAGAAGGAGGAGATAATGGGGTCTCCCATGGGGTTCTGGTGGGTGGATGTCAGGGGTACATCAGGGGTGGAATTTGCTTTCCCAGTTCTGTTTCCACAAAACATTCCCCACTGAGTTTCTCCTTTCCAGAGGGAAAGATCCAGATTGCCAAGCTCACAGTTGTGCTGTGGTGTTATTTTACAGTTTTTTTTTTTTAAGTATAGCTAATACACCTATGCAGTCAGCTGAGGCAACTTGACAGTAATAACTGTTGTCTGGCTGAAGTTAAAGGGGAACTCCATTTAACAGCAGTTATGTAGTTGCCAAGCTGCTTCCTGAATTATCGGGAAAATCCTTCGTGCTCTGTATCTCTAACACTGGTTTCACACTGCTGTCAGACTTTTCCTTCCTTATCTGCCTGGCACCCTGTGATGTTCGTTATTCCTTTAAAAAGACACTGATGCTTTTGCATGTTGGGAAGTTTAAACTGAAAAAGAAACCAAACTCTGAGCAACCTAAAACTATTCTATGCACACAGTATTAATTCTTATCAACAATACGGGGGAAAGCCTGGGACTAAATGATAGATAACAGGTAATAATGCATTACTGGTAAGGCGCATGCAAACGGGAGGCAGAAATAGCCTAACCTTCTGTTTAAGTGTCATGTTGAAGGTGTTATCGTTTAGGGACATTCAAAATGAAACTAACTGCTAGTAAGGGAAACAGTGTTCGAACAGAGAGCATGGCACCAGGTGCCAAGTGTCCCTTTATTAACACATAAGAAACACCTGTTCAAAAGCTCTTTAAAGCAAATATCTAATCGGCCAATCACATGGCAGGTGCAGTCAGGCATGTAGACATGGTCAGGACTGAGTGCTGAGGTTCAAACTGAGCATCAGAATGGGGATGAAAGGTGATTCAAGAGACTTTGAACATGGCATGTTTCATAGATGGGTTGGTCTGATTATTTCAGAAACTGCTGATCTAGTGAGATTCTCACTCAACACAACTCTTTGTATGGTTTACAGAGAATCGTCGAAAATTTCTCAACAGGAGAATGATCGCACAGCAGAAACTCAAATAACCACTTTTTACAACCAGCGTGTGCAGAAGAGCATCTCTGAATGTACGTCATTTAAAACATTGAAGCAGACTGGCTACAGCAGCAGAAGACCACACTGGGTGGCGCTTCAGTCCGCTAACAGAGTGACCTCTGCACTCTGTCATTTTACATCAAATTACGGTATTAATCAAGAAAATGCCTCAATAATATAAGTTACATTTACGGTGTGGTGGGAAAAGCAAGTCTTCGTTAACACTATTTAAAAAGGTTCACAACTAACGAAGGCGGGATAAATGTTTTTATCCTTTACAAAGTAAGAACTGTAATTGTAAGAAAGCAACAAAACAGGGTCACTGGGTTCAAATTAACTCAGCTAAGAAGAATGTGTTGTCGACTGTTTGACGGGAAGCTGACAGACTGTCTGACCGGTTTGAAAGAAGAAAACATTGACGATTAGAGACAGAGATGTACTGAAATACAGCCGTGACAGCCTCCCTCTTCGCACGTTCAGTCCTCCCCTATGAACCTGCGATCCACCTCATGTTTTTGTGAAAGACGACTCCCTGCTCACCAACACCTGGGCTTTAAAAGCAGGCGCACTGCCAATAGAAGGAGAAAAACAAACCAGACAGGTTTCAGCTTTCCCTTCGGTGAAAAACAAACGGTGAGAGAAGCGAGTGGGAAGAAGGAACAGAGAAAGAGAGAGAGAGGTGAGGTTGTTTGGCCTCTGTTTCATCCTTCCAAGCTCACCATATGAGAGCTATTTTACTGCCCTTTGACAAGGGACCAGCAGGATTTCCCCTGAAGTAGCAGTTTACTGTAAGCTTGTGGGTGTGGGGGGTGGAGATAGGTCTGTTTGTTAGGGTAGACCACTCCAAGTTCTGTGAAAAAGTATTAGTCCAATTGGGTGGGAGGTTGTGTACTAGTAGCAAAGAGGTCACAATTCCACAAAATCTCATCTATACTCCAAAAGTCTTCTGTGGCAGTCAACGAAATAATGAGTTCAACAGATGCTAGGTGGAAAAAACTAGGCTCTAAAAGCCATAACATTTCATTTGTGTTTGTTTTTTAAAGATCTAATTATTTCAAGCAATTACAGCAAAATAATCAAACAAATAAATGAAAAATGGAGAGAA
Organism: Haplochromis burtoni; assembly: GCF_018398535.1. Lineage (NCBI taxonomy): Eukaryota > Metazoa > Chordata > Actinopteri > Cichliformes > Cichlidae > Haplochromis > Haplochromis burtoni. Next base: position 234,650 of record NW_024582986.1, on the reverse strand, counting down.
TTTTTGTTCTGGGTATTTTTTTTCTCTTGTTTTTCTTCTTCTTTGCTGCTTTTTTTGTTTTGGTCTTCATAAAAATGCAGCTGCTTCTTTTGGTGCATTAACCGGACAGGGTTTTAAAAGAGAAACAGACAACAACAAAATGAATACATCCTCTGTGCCATCACACGGTCTGAAATTTCTCCATTGGTTTCTTAGAAAACCGGTCTGTGCGTGTCTGTGCAAACCTCTGGCACTGCATCCTCTCCAGGGCATGAGCGGAATAAAAACACTGCGATCCTCCAATCGTGACATCACTCTCAGCTCAGAGTGTCCAAAGGCATAAATCGAGAAAAGATGTGGAAATGAAGGCAGGTTATTCTTAAACGCAACAGTCTGTGCTTCTAATTTCAACTTTATAGCTGGGCTACAGTAAAATTCAGGGGTCAGCTTATCCAGCGCAGTAGTTGTTGTGCTATATTTCAGTCTGACTGGCAGAAAAGTAATGCTAGTCCTGCTAAAACCAAACAGAAACGGCTGCGTTTAAAGCTCAGCATTTCGTTTATGAGACAAACTATCTGTATTAAATATGACCAATGAGGAAGATTTCAAAGTCCCCCTAGCTACATGCCTACGAAGCAGTTCTTAGTCACAGAGAGAGACTGTAAATCTTCATTTCACCACTACAGTGGTATCAGATACTGATTTACATCACTGGGTTAAAGTCTAATCATATGTTTACTGCACTCCTGTTGCAACTCAGTCTCTCAGTGCAATGTTAAGTGGCTTAAGAAATCCATTTATCAGTTTTTCCAGTTTGATTAGTAGAAGTGCAGACACACATAAATGTTTATAGTCATATTGTCTATTTTATCTCTGCACCTTGGAACAGTTCATCAGCTAACAACTTGAAATTCAAATGACAATATTAAATAGCCAGCTTACTTACAGCGTGTGGGTGCAAGTGTTAGAGTGGGCAGGAACTAAAAACAGCCCCAAACTGTGTTTGATTTGTAAGGCCAGCTTGACAATAGCAAACCTTATCTCAGAGTTACAGCGATAAAGTGGGTAAACACATCTTGACTGACATGCTTAGACTTCTATTTGGAGTAAATGCATGCCTGCGTTTTTATAATTCAATTCCATCTCATTTACACAGCAGCTACAGTGAACTCAAGGCTCTTTATATTGTAAGGTAAAGACCCTACAGTACTATGAGCAAGCACTTGGTAATAGTGGGAAAGAAAATCTCCCCTTTAACAGGAAGGAACTCTGGCAGAATCAGGCTCAGGAAGGAGCAGCCATCTGCGGTGATCGGTTCAGGGTGAGGAGAGGGAGACGGGACGAAAGGCAAACAGGACGGAAGCTGTCTTTTCTCATCCACATAAGTCTGGCAGCAGTGCCTTCAGGATCAGAATCAGAATACTTTATTAAAGGAAATTATGTGGGTTACAGTTGCAGTACAGTCCTGGGCATTGCACAAATCCCTTTACCTCATAGTGCAGCACTGCACGAACCAGCTGACCATTATTTATCCCTTATCTCCATGTTATCAGGTTCAGAAGTGTAAAAAGTTTTAGTTTCCCTTTTAATTTGCAAGAACAGCAGCAGTGAAAGGGCTGAATCAGAAGGAGCACTTTGATTACAAGCAGCAAAATTAAAGTGTCTGTCATGTTTATGTAATTTTTTATAATGACTCTGTATTGATGATTGCTGGTTTTAGGTTTTTTTTTTAATATATATATTTCACACAATAGTTACAAGAATTTGTGAAGGTGAAGGAACGAGGGTCAACACTGATAACTGTCCAGTGGTGAAGTTGGCTCCACGTGATAGTTCTCAGATGCTGAACCTGATTTCTCCTTAATGGAAAATAAATAGTTACACAGCTCTTCTAACATTCTCTACTCTTATTTGTGCTTTTCAATCCCACATTACTAATGTAAACAGACACACAGTAACATGTTGCAAATTGTTCGTGCAAAGACTGGAAGAATGGTATGAATAACATCATCTGGGATTCATTTTAAGTTTGTTTTTTTCGTGGGAAGCGCTCACTAAATCTTTGTGTTGGTATGAGAAATACAACATCATTCTTGTCATCAGTCTCCTCCGTCCTGCCAGTGTTTTGATGAATTGAGCAGAACCTCATGTTTGGTTTCACATCTGGACTGAGGTGTTGTAAATGTGAGATAAACATACCAGCAGGTTGAGCTATACATATGTGATGCCTTTCAGTGACTGAAGTCATCCACGTCACAGATTTTTACACGTCATTTTTATTATTTTTAACGAACATTATCAATTACAAACATGTTAACACTCGGTTTGGCTTTCGCTCTATTTGGTGAGGGTTAGGCACACAGTATGAAAGATGGACACAGTTACTATGTTGACTTCTGAAGTTCCATTTTGAAACTCGGAGATGACTGTTTGTGTTGTCATGGTGGCAAAAAAAATCATGTATGATTAGGGGCTAGTCTGCTCATTGGCTAACGACTTGTGATTGATAAGTTGTTAGCCAATGAGCATGCAGTCTCAAATATTAATCTGCCGCAAAAAATCTACCATGTTGAAACATAGGATGAAATAGATTTAAGTCAGGGGTTAAGTCAGAATCCATTTTCCCATAGACTTCTATAGAAGCAGATGCCTTCTTGCAATCTGGTGGCCATCAGATCCTGTTCAGATAATGTTTAAAGCACATCCACACTGGCTTCTTTCCGACCTAGAAGCTACAGCCATGCTTTATACCAGGGGTGCCCAATCCCGGTTCTCGAGAGCTACCGTTCTGCAGCTTTTAGATGCATCCTTGTTCCCACACACCTGAATCAAATGAATGGCTTGTTATCAGGCCTTTGCCAAACATGATGGCATGCTGAAGAGGTAATCACACCATTTGATTCAGCTGTGTTGGAGTAGGGATGCATCTAAAAGCTGCAGGACGGTAGCTCTCGAGGACTGGGATTGGGCAGCCCTGCTTTATACTGTTTGTGGTTAGGCATTAAAAATGAATAGCTTAGAAAAATATCATGATTTAGGTTAAAATATACACGAGTGGCCGCATTTTTCAAAAAGTGTTAAAAAACTTCACTACTTTTGCTACAGAAAAAATGTGGTTATAATGTTGCATATATTTTCTATTGAAGTGCATTGTTTAGAAATAAGTGTTCGCTGACATGAAAAATCTCAAGTCAGGTCATGACTGGTCCATGACGTGCAGCGAGACGATACGCGACACCGACCCACTATTATCTCATCAACGAGATGTGGTAAGTTCAATATTCATTTACCTCTCTTTTTGGTCTCTTCTACGGAGTGACGAAAGTATTCCACCTTTTTAATGAATTCATGACATATTTAATAAATTATTTAATTATGTATTTGGTTGACTCATTTTGGCACTCATGACCCTCCGTATTCCACCAGCTCTGGCTTGGTTTATCTGGCTTGCTTTGCTTTAAAATGTAAAATAAGCCAGAGACAGTCCACAACAATCAAAGCATTGCTTCATGATGTTCAGAAATGCTCAAAAAGCCTATACTGCTGGGTTTAAGGTATTGTTGGACATCCTCTCAGTTTCAGGGTGTGCATTTCTCAAGTAGCACTTAACACAGCTAAGGCTGAAGGGAGTGTCTTGGTTTCAAGTGTATTTGTTCATAAGCCAAAGCATAAATCAAATTAAATCAAGTTCAACTCTGATATGGTAGTGCAATAAAAAAAAAAATCAAAATTATGATTCATCGTCACCCACTCACTTTTCACTGAAATCCAAACCTCAATTAAAAGTCTCTAAGTATTTCTCTGACCTTGAGGAAGTATTAACAGTGCAATATGAAAAGAAATGAAAGACAACTGGTGATAAGATCATTCTGTCAACGCTGCTTTATAACAAACAAGTTAAAAGAGACGAGGTAAAGTTGCTAAAGCATGGCTTTACTTCCTCTTCAGATGCTGTGGTTTTGGAACAAAATGTACAGCTTTCATCCTCCTAAACTCTTATGTACTGTAGGTGAGAGTGAAAGTCAGCTCGCAGCTCTGTGTTCTGTTCACTAAACCACTAAAAATAGCTCTTGTGGTTTGGAAATGATAAGACACACAGGACATATTTGACTTCAGGCATTAAAAGTAGTAGAGAGCCCTTTTAAATTGTCTGCTTTCTTTATCTGTCTGTGTCATCTGTTTAAATGTTGCACATCATTCAACTTTATAGCTTTCCACAGCTGAGATTATAACCTGCACGCCTCAAACAAGGCGGAAAGCACCTGAGATAGCGTAAAAAAATCTAAAATCCAAGGTCAGTGAAAATAGCTTAATGGATTCTGTGTCCTGTGCAGCATACAGTTATATAACTAGTGAAACACATGCAGCTAAATTAAGCTTCCACCAAAAAGGTACAAAGGGCAGAACACCGTGACAATAAAATGCTATGTGGCTTTTAAATAATGTGCACACGTGTGTGATCTTTGTAGCCATAAAAACCTGACATGTTTAAACAGCATTACAACTATAGTGGCACACACAGATGTGTCGTAACTGAAAACACTTTCTCCATCCAGCAGCACTTCAGGTCACGTTGTCTGCTCCTTTGACCTCCATGAGCTTCAGTGTCACTTGACTAAGTTTCTAATGAACAGGATGCAGGAATGGGTTTGCATCCAGTGGGTTTATCTCTTACTAGAAGAATCAAGGTTTTTTTCAGCTCCTCTTAGTTATACTTTTACATGTTTCCTCATAACCTCTGTCTTCTAGATACTTGCACAGTACTTGCATTTCATGCCTAACCCCTCTGCAGATTGGTTCCAGTGGTAATGGTTTGCACATTTTTGTGCTGCATGAGTGTTTAAGGAAGAGGGTGAGTTTGCTGATGGGCGTACAAAACCAGACATAGACACACTGTTTGTGGTTTGATTACAGCAGCAAAAACACTAAAGTAAATGTTAGAGAAAGTTTATAGTTACTTATAACTGTTTATGTGCTTAAATATTTGACCAATGGTTTTTCTCTAACCTCAGCCTCGAGCTAAACATAACTATCCATTTACTTATCTGCTTATCCAGTTAAGGGTCGTAGGGTCGTAGCTGGAGTCAACCCAGCTGTCATAGCGGATACACCCTGGACAGGTCACCAGTCTATCGCTAACATAGAGACAGAAAGGCATTCACACTCACACCTAAAACCAGTTTAGAATCTTCTCTTAATCGCACAAGGTCAGGTTAAACATGACAATAAAAATGCTAATCACACTTTGTTGCTCCAAGCCACTAGATCAAATTAATGGCATTGTGTTATCGGTCAACACTTGTGGAAGCAAAAGAAGCACTTATGTGCATGTGGCTTTTTTTTACTTTGTAACTTGAAAATTTACACTCACTTAGATTTATTTTTATCATACAGATGAAATGAACTTCCTTGCATTAAATGTGTGCCTTTAAAGTCTGAGTCAGATTTAAAATGCTACGCAGTGAGCAAAAGTCACCTTTATGCTACATTTCATGAATCCGTCTTCAAACAAGAGCTGAGTTCAAATAAGAACTTTTTTGTTGATATGTGACACACATAGGCCTACTGTGTAAACCTCATGGCGTGTCTGCACACTGAACTTACACAGCTTCTTTGCAGTGACTTGGCCAGTAGGTTATTTACATGGTGGCTCAGAACAGAGCATAAATCAGCTTTTTTCCCGAAATATTCCAAATTACAGATTTTTACAGATACTAAAATGTGTTAATAGACCTCTCTGCATTGAATCACACTTGCTATTAATCTCTGGCTCTCTTCCACAGCATGTATTTTAAACGTGTCTTCCTTCTCTCACGCTTACCGGTCGCAGCAGATGGCCCCGCCCCTCCCTGAGCCTGGTTCTGCTGGTGGTTTCTTCCTGTTAAAAGGGAGTTTTTCCTTCCCACTGTCACTAAAGTGCTTGTTCATAGGGAGTCATATGATTGTTGGCTGTTTCTCTGTATGTATTATTGTAGGGTCTACCTTACAATAAAAAGCCCTTTGAGGAGACTGTTGATGTGATTTGGCGCTGTATAAATAAAATAGAATTGAATTGAACTGAAATATCTTCAATATCTGTAAAAGTGTAAAAGCCATTTCATTAATTACACTCTGCTAGTACTTGGTTAGACCAGCTTTTGTCTTCACATCTGCTTTAATTCTAATAGATTTAACACAATGCTCAAGGATTGTGGTTCATATTGACATGACAGCATCGCACAGTTGCTGCAGATTTGTCACCTAAACATCCATGACGTGACTCTGCTGTCCCACCACATCCCAGAAGGGCTCTACTGGACTGAGATCTAAAGGCCATGGAGTCTATTTGAGTATAATGAACTCACTGTTATGTTCAAGAAAACTGTCTGAGATTATTTGAGCTTTGTGACGTGATGCATTATCCTGCTGGAAGCAGCCATCAGAAGAAGGTTGCTCTGTGTGAGTGCACTAAAGGGATTGACGTGGTCAGTAATAATATTCAGGTCTAGGCTTTGGGGTTTAAATAAAGCCTAAAGTGTGCCAAGAAAATATCCCACACATCAAGACCACAGACATGAACTGTTGAGGTGAACTGATACAAGGCAGGTAGGATCCACATTTTCATGGTGTTTATGCCAAATACTGACCCTACCCTCCAAATGAACAGTGATGGGAAACGCAGCATCAAAAAGAGCAGATTCGGACCAAAACCTGAGCTATAAATGTTTCTCAAGGACTCAACGGAGCGCTGGTTATTTACTTTCCCTGTAAAGATTTTTAAAACAAGTCAGAATTTAAACCGTCAACTTTCGTCACAGTTCCTGGAAATATGTTTTCTTGTGGGAAAGGAAATATTAAAGAGGCACTGGGGAGGGATGTGTATCATCATTTGGGATTCATCTGTAGTGTCAAAACCAAAGATCAGTTTAGCATGTTTACAAATATTTTTGACCATTTCTTAAGATGGAGACTCACGTGTATCTACGTGTGTGTGTTAATCACAAAATACATTTCCCTTCAGTCTTATTTATGCAGCATTAAACCACATTGCATGTTATTCTCAAGGCACTTTACATAAGCAGAAACTCCCAACAGTCCAATATATAATAACACAGAAAGGAAAATACTTTAACAGACAGAACCAGACAGGATGGGTGGCCATCAGTTAAAACAGCTGAGCTGAGACTAGAAGACATAATTACAGCTTACATAAGGAAAATGTAGACATTCCTCAACTGTCTCCACCATAATCCTCATGGACCATCACAAATAATAAATCAAAATCTAATCTAATGTATTTAATTTACTTGAAGTTGAATTGTTTGTTGTATCACTTATTTATCACGTTTCCAGTTAAACTTTCCCTGATTTTCATGATTTATAAGATCATCATTTTGGCAGCTGCTGTATACACCATGTAGTGTACGGATAATGTGTCCTCTTGGGCTGTAATATGTAAATATTTTTGTAGTCTGCAATTAATGATGCGAAAATGTAGCCAGTAGGCGACCTGTCATGGGTCTGTGTCTGTGGCCCTGTGCTAGCTGGGACAGGCTCCACCCACACCTCAACGACCCTGAACTGGAAGAAATTGGATGGATGGAAAAATATTCTTAAATCTCCAAACTTGACATGAGTCCATGTTTGTCTCATCATCTTTATCTTATTGAAAGTGACAACAGCTCTGTTTATCTGACGGCTCTTCCCTCTTGATTAGCCTTTGTTTACTTACCCATAAAGCCTGACGTCAGAACCCAGGATAGCCCTTCCTCTCGAGGGACAGCCACACTGATGAACTGTGAGAAGCTGACACGATTAAAAACATACTATAATATCATTTCTGTGTTTGTTTTTCCAGATTTTTATAAAATAAATAACATTATAAACTGTAATTAAGACGAACAAAACTTAGGCCTGTGGGACACAAAAGCAAAGGGGGAGATCTGAGAGACAGCCAAAGAAGTACTTGTGTGCATGTTCACAGCGAAAAAAGATTTATGGCAAAACAGAGAAAGATGACTAGGCCTCAGTTGTCTAGGTAATACATTATTTTTGCACTATATAAGCAATAAACAAATGTTTATTACAGTATAATCTAGGTATAGCTGAACATTTTTATCAACAGCTACTTCTCTTATTTATTTATAGTTCACATTATTGCTGCTTTTCATTCTTTTGCAGATGTAATGCCGAAGCTACATTTGCCTTGTGTTCACACACAGCAGATGTTTAAGCTCTCTTTCCTCTTTCCATGAGCCAGAGAGGCATAAAAGTGCACCAGCAAAGCACTGAAAGCATGGATAATGTGCATTCTGGGGTCAGACACCAGCTTTAATTGTTACCCTTTTATTTTTCCCAGGGAAGTGGGCTGAAGCTATACAAACTCACACAGAGGGCGGATAGTACCGAACATTAACTGAACACAATTGATGGAAACAGTAAAGATTCAGAATTGCTGCCTAGTTCCCTAAATGTACCACACTGAGCCTACAGAAAAATGACTAACACTATTTACTAAACAAGAAAAAATAGTTTAAAAAATATGGCCATGAAACGTGTTTGTGATGCAAAATGTTTTCTAATTTGATGCTATTTATGTCTCAAACAGCACCAAATGTGGCTTTTATGCACACATTTATCACAGCTATACACTCACCCATCAGGATGTTACCCTGATACTTAAATGCCTTTGCTCATATATTATTTTTAACATTACATTTTCTAGCTTGCTTATATAATTGGGAATGAGTAAACAGAAGTGACTCTGCATCAATAATCTCGCTGACCTAATGACCTAAAGCAAATAATGTGACCAATAAACAATGAAGCAGTTCTGTTTCTACACACTCACTCAAAATTGTTTCTAATGTTTTGCTTTTCTCCCCATCAGCTCTTGTTGACCACAGAAAGGTCAGCTTAACGTCGACCCCTAAAGTGTCGACCAACCACAGCCTGCCTCCTTCCCCTGCAGGGAGTTACACCTCCTCTCAGCAGATCAAATCTCTCCAAACAAGGAATCTCTCCAAACAAGGAATCTCTCCTGGCGCTCCAACAATAAGTCCGAGACAGGGCAAACCAAATTACTCCCACAATAACATTTACTTCTCAGGCATTTGAAACCTTTATCCAGCTATTGGCTCCGTGCAGCAGTACACGTTCTACTGTAAAGCATCACAACAGGAAACAAGAAGTAATGAGGTCAAGAGTTAGAAAGATAGTGACCTGGTAAAACTAATGACAAAAGACAAAGCATTGTGGTAATTAGTGAACGGACAGCAGAGGAGAAAAACAAAAGAAAACATAATCAACAAAACTAATCTTTTAAACCTCCCTTAAAAGTTACTTGTAAACTGTGGGACTCATTTTTACTGCCTCAAAAACAGTTGAATTATTTACTAATCATATTTTATCGTATTTTCATTAAAAGTATTTGAAATTTAAAACAGCCAACCATGCCATGAAGTATTGACAATCAAGGCAATCCATCCATTCTCTTCCACTTTTCCTTTTCACGAGGGGGGGCTTGAGCCTATCCCAGCTGTCGTAGGCACTCAGGAAGGATACACCCGGACAGTCTGTTGCAGGGCTAACACATAAAGGCAGACAACCACTCACACCTATAATGAGCTGCCAGTTACTCTAACCCCACTAAGTGCATGTCTTTGAAATTTGGGAGTACCCAGAAACCCACATGCAAACTCCACACAGAAAGACCCTGGCCCGACAGTGGAATTGAACTCAGGACCTATTTGCTGTGAGGCAGCAGTGCTAACCTCCATACTGCCGAAGCAAAGTGAACACATCGAGTGATACTATATGAGGCTGATTTAAACAGCTGCAGCTGTTGGACGTTAAAATATTTTAATTACTTTGAGTAGCAATACAATTTTTACATACTGCTCATTGACTAAATTTATCACTGATTGACAGAGATAATAAAGAGAAAACAGAGGAAAACCCTAACAGTGACTCCCTATGAGCAAGTGGTTTGGCGAAGGTGAGAAGGAAAATCTCCCTTTTAACAGGAAGAAACCTCCAGCAGAACCAGGCCATCTGCCACGACCGGTTGGGGGTAAGTAGTTGAAGACAGGACAAAGACATGCTTTGGATGAAAGTTAAAAAGACTTCTTATTCCTAATCTTGTGGCAGCTGAACTTAATCCTTGTTTTAGAGAAGAGGGATGATTACCTGCCATATTTACCTTAGCTTGAAAGTATTCAAATGATTGATGCCAAGATACTTCTGATCTCTTCATGGATAATAGTCCTGACCCTACAGAGCTGTCCAAACAACAGCCTCAGGGCCACCTTCATCAAATAAACCACTTGCATTTTATTTGCATGTTATCTGCTGTCCTGACTACGGGGGCTGGGGAAACCGGTTTTATATCCACATTAACTTGAATGCACATAAAGTTATGTCCTACATTGCTTCCACCAGTGCACACGAGAGGTTGTTTTATGGCCGCTTCGCTTAAGTGGCGACAGCTGTTTAGTTTTCAGTTTTTGTTTTTGGATGCATGTCTTTCATATTTTCTGTTTGCAGCATCCTGTTTTACTGCATGGATAGCTTTCACGCCTTTCCTCAACCTTCCTTTTGGTGTTGTCATCGATCTATACATCTGGAAATGCGTCCTATATGTGATCAGCTCAACAGAAACTTTAAGTACTGACTATATTCATACTAGAGAAAATAATATGCACCCAGGAAGTGTGTATTGTGGTTCCATCTCTGAATAGAAACTTGAACTGTGAAGAAGTACATCACTTTTGTTGTTAGGACCTTACATCCACTTGAACCCTTTAACAAATGTTCTTGTTTTTGTGCCGTGTTCAACAGCAGACACGGGCTAAAGTCACATGGGGTCTGATTTCAGTTCATAATCTTTTATTCACATGACCGAGCTGACAGTTATGTTAAAAACAACCTCTTCCCTCTGGTGTAAACTAGTTTAAATGCTTTGTTTGGTGTCTCAGCTGCACGGTATCAGAAGATTTGATTTACTTTGATAGAATTAAACTATTCAGTTGTTTTTATGTATAATCCTTCATATCAAATTGTCCAGGAATAAAAACCCTCAGCTGGATTCAGCCTTAAATATTTCAAATAAATACTGTGTACGTTTGAACCCTGTAACAGCAGAGAAGTGACTGCAGTTGAAAACCTGTGTTTACCACAAGTCTCCTCCTCCTTCTATACATTTCAAAAACATCCAGGATATCTGACACTAAGCTCCGCCACACCTCCTTTTTCTTGGTGTTTTGCACTTGTGGGACATAATGTTCTTTTGGCCCTGAAAAGCGAGACGATTGGGCAACACTTTCAAGTCAAACTCACAAGTAACCAGCTCACAGTGACCGTTGTTTTCCTACTCTGCAGCTCTGAAGAGCTACATCATGTGCTAATCTTTTGCTCATTCCTGAGCTCTGCTTTCATGTTCGTTACATTATAGGGACCTGGCAGACAACCAACTCTACCAGCCAAACAACCGAGCCACGTGCACTGTAGTACAGGACGGGACAGGATGGGGGGAAACATGCATACGTCTGTGTGTAAGTGTATAACATGCAGGGAATGGATTCAGGAACAGCCTGAGCTGATTGCTTTGAAGTGGTCCAAAATATGACACACGCACAAAAAAAATGAGCTTTTATTTTATCACCTATTTACCTAAAATTCTAAATTTCAATTCATGTTCGATGAAAATGTAAATACAGTGGACTAAAAAGGCACCATCACAAAGCTTAAAACAGAGCAGCTGTTACAACACGCTTCCTCACAATAATAATAATAATGATGATGTACTATTATTTATTTAGGACCCTTGTTGCATTCTGTTCATTTATCATGCATTATCTTTTTTTTAATATAAAGATATATTTACACATTACTGTGTGAATGTGTAAATATAATCCTGGGGTGAAATGAGTCTCAGTCTTTTGAGAACAGAAAGCTAAATAAAAACATATTTATGTGGTTCCAGTGATAAATGGAGAAACTAATGTAGTGCTGCCACAGGTGCTGATGGTCATCCTCCGATCATCACCTTTTCCTCTACATTTGATAAGAATCCAGCTGTGGCTTGTGGTGATGGCACTTGCAGGTACTGCAGATTGATTTAATTATTTGTTAAAATTCATCACGTCAGGCATTTTGGACTCTGTGTGCAGCCTCCATTGTCCAGGCAGAGATTCCCCAACAAAGAGCATCACAGAGTACCAAAACAAAGGGAGATAGATCATAAGCACTACAAAGCAACAAATAGATTTCATGGAACTCTGGGTTACAGCTGGAGGCGGGGTGAGCAGAAACAAAGCTGTCCTTATTGCTCAATGTCTGGGGATGTTGTTTGTTCCTACTCTGTATTTTTCCCCTTCTAGAATATTTTGGGGAGCAGCTTGGCATGCAGCCTCTGCTGTCTGCTCTCTGACCCCTCTGAAGTTACATTGATTTCCATGAAGTCAGGGGAGCTGCAAGGTGATCTTCTCCTCTGCTCACGGTCAACAAAGTGCTGATCTGAACCAGCCCTGACGTCCTGATGTCAAATCGCCTGGATCCAAATCATCCACATCATGGCATTCATTGCACGCAGTTCAGTTAGCACAGGACAGAACTGGTAGTCAAGAATGGTAAATGGACTGGTTCTTATATTTTTCTGCTCTGAGCACTTAAAGCACACAAACACCTTTTTCTTTGCTCTTTCCATGTAAGTGCTTTCTATGTAACCTTTACACACATTCATACTTTGATTAATGCACTGGAGAGCAACTTGGGGTCAGTATCTTGCACAAGGAAAAGCCAACAAAAAGTTTAAAACCCTGGAGCTTCTGTGCGTGAGGCAGCATAGAAACCCAACCACATCAAGTATAATTTTAATGAGGTTTCATTGTTGTAAAAAGGCATCTGTCTAGCAAGCGGGATGATAGTTTAACTAATGAACTGGGTTGAACTTGGTTGGACTTTGATTTTGTTCTGTATCATTGTATCAGTTGGACAGACATAAATTCAGATGGCAAAATGATCACCCAGACTTTGTGCTGTAGTCACTGTTTACAGATACATTTGACTATCCCTCTTGAACTTGCTATAGTGCATAATTACACTCCTGTGAAGCATGAGATTACTGTTAATAATCTCAGTGGCACCTAGAAAGCTGTAGCCTAATTTTCTAGCCAGAGTTGGCCTATTGTACTATTGTAGATCACAGATTTGGTCTTTTCAGTGTTATAGCTGATAGAAACCAAGGCAACATGATGTCTTCCTATTTAATCTTTCCTCCTGAAAAAAAAAAACAAACCTCTGTGATACTTCAGCCAACATTATCGCAAGACTTTTTCCAGACTTTAGCTGGTTCGTTTCCTCTTTGGTGTTATGTCGGCAGAGCTGTAGACTCTTTTGGTGTTGTTGTTTTTAGTAAGAAGATTTTTGCTCTTAGCCTTGCGAGAGCAAACTCAAATCTTTCTAAATAGCAAAACGCTAAAGACAAAACACACTTTATTATTTTGCCCTGAACAAACCTCAACACTCAAACACCCAGCAACTTCCTTGTAGTCAGCAAAAAGCCAAGCCTGAGGATGTCCTCTAAAACAACCTGATGATGTGTCCTCCCCCTTGAAATGCCTGGGCGCTGGAGGAAAAACAGCTCTAGCTTGTTTTGGTTTGTCTGCCACCGTTTCATCTGGAGTTGCTGTGATCTCTTTGGAATGTGAAGTGGGCCAATGCTGATTTTAAACGTAGCAGAAACAAACCAGGATGACTGACTTCCTCCCAGCAACCTTGAAGAAGAACCTCGTTCTCAGCTCAAACGTTTTCCAACTAGATACTTTTTGTTTTCCTTGTTTATCTGCAGAAGAAACATGTGACAGTGAGTCTAAATGTGTCCAGATAAGGCTCACTGATGTCAGCACGAGATCTCAGACAGGTTGGATACAAGAAGGCCCGAAAGAGGAAGTTTGTTATGGAGAGTCCTTGGTCTGTCGACTGTTTGCCAACCAGTGTCTCAAAATGACTCAAAATTATAAACTTAAAAAGAAGTATATAAAAGAAAAGCACAGATAAAAACTGCACAGCTCAGCTAAGTAATTATGTTTTTTCTTCAATTTCTTTAGTTAGGTATTTATTGCTAAATGTCGCAGTTGTTCCATCTGGCACATGCCCCGGGAGCTGCCATATTTTCAGGATTATTATCTGAACGAGGCCTTGTCTTTGTAGCTGTGAATTTAAGAAGTATTTAAAGCCTAGAACCAGTCAGTGAGTGAGTTCGCTGTTTGACTCATCCACTATGGATGAATGGTAACATGTTAAATGTTAGCTGGACTGAAAAGAATGAGCAAAAACTCTTAAAATGTGATGACAGCTGTGCAGCATCTGGACTCCCCAGGAACCTACGCCAGGATCCTGTTTGTGGACTT
>NW_024582986.1:158243-219195 GCF_018398535.1 Haplochromis burtoni | reverse complement strand
CAGCAATTTCCTAATGTTGTAAACCTGCTCAACATCTGGCAATAAACCCTTTCTGATTCTGATTCTGATTCTGATTTAGAAGGTCAGGAGCTCAATGTGTAACGGTTCACCCCCAAATCACTTGCTTCACTTTAATAATCCCCAATGTGTTGAAGGGAAGTTCATCAGCAGCAGAAATTTGAGACGACTTGTCCTAAAAAGAGGAACCGTTTGACATCTTTGACATCATTGTGTCAGTTTAACTTCTTCATTCACGCAAAAATCCCATTTTCTTTGTGACTCATTGTTACCATTCATTGTGTCATATCAGCACATCTGGCTTTTAAACAAAGATGTTTTCTTTTTTATTATTGATAGATTTTTAACTCAGTCCGAAACTGAATATGTAGTTATTAAGTGTAAACCTTATCAGCTAAAACGTCCTCTACAATTAAAATAAATATAGTTTGCATCCTGCAAGCTTATTGGCCAGCGTAGGTGAGGTGAGTTAATATGTGCTTATGGATTGGTGAGTTTGCTGAGGCAGGGAGTGTTTCTGATGAGTCAACTGCTCGTGTGTGTCTGGAAGTACGATCTGCAAAGGCGTTCAGCAGCCAGTCAACAGTGTCTGGACAACAACTGTGACAGTTCACAGCGACTTAGACACAGAAAATATATACTCATGTAGTAACTAGATGACATAATGACATTTTGGAAATAAAAGCACATTTTAACTGATAAATTGACACATTTATAATTTACATACTTGTATATTAAACATGTTGTTCACTGGATAGTACTTTAAAAGAATGTGAAATGGCTGTTTTTTACATACTGAGTAAATCCCTTTGGTCCTCTTTGTGATGTAAATCTTAATGCTATGGCATACAGCAGTGTTTTAGTGCTTCTATATATCACACACAACGAAAAGACTACTCGGTTTACTCTGTTTTTAAGTGGAGGAACTTGTTGTCCCTGCACACAGTCCTGTTCTTGTGGCTAAATTATATTCCAGAAACTTTTGACCAGAAAATATGTTTTCCAGGGAAGAGGCACCTCGGCGTTCCCAAAGTGGCACTGCTGTTTTTGCACTCGTGTGATGTTATGCGTGTAAAACAACAAGCTTACATGACATCCTGACAGACGTTTTGGCTCCGTGGAGTTAATTGAAAGTCCAACACAAACTAAAGCAATCGTTTTCCTCAGGCAAGTCACATAAACACACTCGTGGGTTTGTTTGTTTACCACTCGCAGCATGTGTTCCAGAACATTACTGCCTAGAAATCCAAAATGTAATTAGTGATCAGGAATGTGATGCTGACAACCTGTCCCGACTATGGACAACATCTTTGTTTCCATATGGAGCGTTTAACCTGTTTAGGGCTTAACAAAGACGTCAGAGGGAACGATCACTTAGTGGTCAAAGGCCTATTTTGTTATTCAGCTTTTTTCCTCCAACTTTGAAAGTGGGAGGAATAAAGGGTATGCACAGATCTCTTGGAATGCTTTGCTGACCAAATTATCCTTCAGAAATTCCTGGATTTACTTGTTAATGACGCACTCAAAGCACGACAGCGGGCACGTGGTTAGGGTTAACGTTTACATCATCTTTCTGCATCTGTCATTCTCTTTGTCCTTTACTTTAGAAGAAATAGCCAAGTTTTTTCTTAATGTTTGCCATTGGTTGTTTTCTGCATCCCTAAGAAGATTTACGATTTTAAGTAAAATTCTCTCCAGAGTTTTGCAGGTAGACTCTTTAATTCAGTCAGCTCAGGAAACCCAATGTACAAAAAGACCTGCAGGGCATGTTTTGGGGGGTTTTCGGCCTTTTGAGTCCCATTAAACTGGGGCCACACAACAGCCAGGGGCATGACTTCTAACCTGCATGGAGGCATGCAGGTTAACATATGTGACTCCACAGTGAGTGCTTCCTTCCAAACCTTTTTGAAGACATGACGGGTAACTCAGAACACATTCAAAGTCACGGAATAAATAAAATTGTACTTGCACATAATACAAATAACATAATATCTGAACTATGATCGGCACACGCTGAAC
The DNA here is from genome assembly GCF_018398535.1 of Haplochromis burtoni. Lineage (NCBI taxonomy): Eukaryota > Metazoa > Chordata > Actinopteri > Cichliformes > Cichlidae > Haplochromis > Haplochromis burtoni. The sequence continues at coordinate 217,158 of NW_024582986.1, read as the reverse complement.
CAGATGAGCTGGTTTGATACAGCAGGTGCTGAAAATACTTTTAGTGACTCATCGAGACAAATGAGAACATTGACTCGCCTGAAACGATTTCAGGAAAACAGCGGACGGCACTTCTGTTTTCTGTGTGGAAGAGTTTGTTTAAAAAAACACGCGGGATCACCAAGAGGTCACCGCAGAACATCAGGAAGACATCTACATGTCACATGCTTCAAATCATTTCAACCTCAAATACAAAAGGTCATTCTAACTTTTAATTTAAACTGTGTTTCTCTTCTGTTCTGCTTTACATTCTCCATGGATTCATATTTTAAAAGCCATTCCTGAATAAGTCCATCGAAATTAAGGTGAAAACATGGCTGAACTTATCTGTTTACAAGAATGAGATTTAAGTTTCCTCATGCTGGAAAAGGTTAAACAGTTAAATTCACAACATTTCGGAAACACCCTGTTCATATTCAGTCGTGTGTATTACAAGACTTCTGCTAGTAACTTCTTTCATTTACAGCTAGAAGATGTATGTGGCCAGTGCATCTTCTTTTCATCTTTCTTCTTTTTTTCCCAGCACAAAGTAAACTTGGCCTCTGGATTAACTTTAGGCCTTCAAACATGTGTGGTGACGTATTGGGAGAGCTGAAATACATGTTATGCTTACAGCCTCAACTCTTATTTAAGTGAGTGAAATATAATTAAAGACAGGTGTCCAAGCAAAACATATCTGTGTACACAAGCTCGCTCAAACAGAACAAGCATTGTCTGTGCACACAACTATATTAATATTGCTGCTGTCACGAATCCTGCCTGTCTGGACTTTGAGCATGTGGTGCAAACATGAGAGGGGTATTTTTGTTTAAACTACTGCTTTATCTTCTGCTTTTTCATTAGGATTAGTGCTGAACGTAATCTTTGCATCCACTTGTAAGGTTGGTCTGATGTTTTGGTAAACTCGCGATTAGAAAATGGTTTCTCATTCTACTTATTTGAAGAGTGTGAAGCTTTTCAGCCGCACTACTATCCTGCATCCACACCCATCTGACGTCCCTCTGTCCTTAATTGCTGTTTGCAGAAGAAACCCTTGAGAATTTCCTCTGATTTGGCTTTTAGCCATGATTATAGCTATGCTCGTTCGCTCCAATGTGTTACATGTTTATGTGGTGGAAAAAACAAACCAAAAAAAATAAAGCAAGAACTAATTATTCGTAAACAAATTACAAAGTGAAATCCGCAGTGTGGTGTACTCCATTTTTATTTTGTGGAGCTCCAAAGGCACCGAGAAAAGTTCGATTGCATAAGTGCGCAATAGAATAAATGTCACTGGCTGAACTTCAGTCTGTAATTATCAATTTGAATCACTGAGCCTAGCTTGTTTCTCCACTGAACCCTGCCCTTGGCAGTAATATAGCTTTGACTCATGGTGTTGGAGACGCTTTTCCAATTCACTGGCACGCAACATTGCTAAACAGAGACTCTCTATTATTTTCTTTAAAAGAAGAAGAAAGAAGAAAAAAAGCAGGCGTCCTAGCACACGTACCAGTCAAGGCAGTCGTAGCGCCTAAGCTGTGGAATAATTTACCCCTACACATCAGACAGGCTCACACTGTCAATCCTTTTTAAATCTTATCTTAAAACACATTTTTATTTATTGGCTTTTAATACAGCATGAGAGTTATATGTTAATTCATATTTGGTGTTTGCTTTTAATACTCCAAGTTGTTTTATTATGTATGTTGTATTCTTGTACAGCACTTTGGTCAACGCTCCTGTTGTAATTAAATGTGCTATATAAATAATTAAACTATTAAGGAAACACTGAAGACAAACATCTGTTCAAAAATTGTTTATTAGAAAAAACAATTACAAAAATTTGGGCAATACTGTGAATCAACAATTGCACTTGTATAAAAAAATAATACATTCGTCGACTTCAGCCATTGTCACACAGCTGAACCTGAAGACTTCTGAAACTCCTTTTTTTTGGAAGTTGAGGAGAAACATAATCCTTGAGAAGGTTTTTTTTTTTGGAATGTTCTTTGTCCCTATGTTTCAGTGGCATCTCCACCTAAAGGCTTGACCCACAGCACCGAGGCATCTGGCTCCCACCGAAAGATTCAGTCCACACAGCTCGGAGGTCTCCACTCCTCCTGTCCTTTTGTTTAGCAGCTGGGAGAGCTAATCTACGAGCCTTGTGCAGTTTTATAAGCAAACTGGAACCCCCTATTTTATTACCACTGCATTATAACACCATAGCTATCTAACACTTCAGTGCCTTGAGCCTTGTGTTAACACAACAAGGCTCTTGGAATACATCTACATACATGCTGACTGCTTCTTTTTTGTTCTAAGTTCTTGCAGGATACATTCAGCTCTATCCAGCTCTGTCCGAGAGAACAGCTCCCTGAAACTCTCATGCAAACTTCAACTGCAGATAATTAAGGCACACATATTTTTTTTCCCTTTTACATATTGTTACCTGCATGCATAAAATACGTCTACATCTTCTTTTCTGACTTTTCTGCTCCACCGTCACACCTACGTATGCGTTCGAGTAACAGAAATCACCGTAGGCACACAATGCATAGTGATGTGTGTTTTAAAAAATCTCAGGCATAGGGAAAGTTGGAAACTGCGGGAAATAATTGCACTTCTCTCTTTACGCCACTCAAAGATGACAGTCGGCCATCTTATCAAGAGCGCCTTTTTCAGACATCTGAATGCCAGGTTCAGTTCCAACTTTCCGCCTGGTGAATATCAAGTGATCTCAACCCTTACCAAAATGTCCCAAATTCCTTGAAAACACAAAAAAATATAGAGATATCTTCACGTTAGGGAATCGTTGATTGGGAGGTATTTGTAGCTCACCACGCAGGGAGCCAAAAGTCACTTGGGAAGGACAGGAACCAAAGCAGAGAAGTTGCTTTCCTTTCAGCCAGAACAGGAAAGCATCCACTTTACTGGACTGGAAACAAAGTGGCACCTCCTCCACTAACATCCAGTTCCTGTGAGCTCCGTCTCCTGGCGCTCCAGTCAATCTGTTAGCAAGTGCTATTAATCAGAGAGACATAATCCGGGAGAAGACAAATCTCTTGATTTGTTTCGTTAATGAGGCTGCTTGAAGCTCAGGCAGGGCTCTTGGTTCAACATGTCATGCAGCGAGGTCTCATGTTGATGGGCTGAGGGTTGGGGTCAATCTGCAGGAAAGAAAAGAAAATCAAAATGCATCAGATGAAGGTTGGGCAAGCAGATAATCCAGTCTTTGAATAAAACACTCTTCAATTATGCTCAACCTACACTCTGCTTACACCCACAGATTTGTTTCCATTTAGCTATTGTTACACAACACAGCTGAGATCTCGAGGTTTTGGTAAGCAGGGAATAAAAGGCCTTTATATGTAAGCTTTTATATGTGCCACTCAATCGCAGTAAACAACAGGAGTCGCTTCCAGCCAATGGTGACTCACCTCGCTGTACATTGGCGGAGGTCTGAAGCGAAACTCTTGGACAAAAGCCATTAGGGGTCGCTCCAGGATCCCGCTCAGGTCTTCAGCCTGTTGCGAGGCCACGGCGTTGTGGCGCTGCTCGGCCTCCTCCTCGGTCACCACAGAGCTGTAATCCGGAGGAGCTGCAGGGAAAAAACACAGGCAGGATGAGTCCACTCGCGTGACACGACGGAACAGCACAGGTCCAAACATCGAGCTGCTGACTCATGACTTCATTTTGAAAGCCCACGTAACATTAAGCGCCTTTGGCAGTAACAAACACTGATCTGATCCAACATGAGTTTCTGTGGAACCAAAACCTTTGTTTGTACATCTGACTCATGCAGTATTTTGGCTTTCTTGTCAAAGAAAAAAGTGGCACGCTCTAAAAATAATACTGGCAAAAAGAAAGAAAAACTTGTTTGCCATGTGGGGAGTTTTTCCCCTTTTCTTCCCATAAAGCAGTACGGGACACTTACGCTCTGGCTGCTCGGGGATGGCCATGCGCAGCCACTCCAGGTTGACGCTGTACTGGCTGCTGACGCTGGATGTTCGGCTGCCGAAGGGATGGAGGGGTATGGTGCCTATGACCAGAGGCAGCTCAAGACACAGCTTGGATGTTCCGGGTACATCAACACAAACCTGACGGGAGGAAAGAGAGTTTATAATGCTACCTGGACTGAGTGTGGACTCAGAACTGCAGCAGCGCCAATGTTAGGCCGGCAGCTTACCTTCAGCATGTACTCCACTTTGATGATGCGGCACTGCAGGATGGACGGACCTACAGGTGGGATTTTGATGGCGCGGCCGTGCCAGGTTTCCCGACGTTTGGCACCGACGATGTCACCGCAAAGCGTGGCCACGACGGAGCGCTTCTGCTTCATGGTGCCGCGGGCGATGAACGTCTGCGTCTGAATGATAAAAGCTTTGGGGACAACAGATCTGGAGGTAGAGTTGTCGAACTCGGCAAAGACCGGTATCACCTCGCCTGTGGAGAGAGAGAAAGCACGCTTAGAAAGATGAGACACTACAAAAGTTTGAGCACATGGGAAAAGCAGAATGTGCGTACCTGGTGTGTAGCCTTTGCGGTCAATCTTTGCAGTTACCGACACCTGCCCAAAGCTGCGGTACCACGCCCGCGCCATTTTATCCTTCGTACCCGCCTGTGGTGCCTGGAGATTATAAAAACCAGTGAGCAAATTCCATAAAACCCTCAAAATGCATAAATAAATAGATCCCAGCGATGAAATGTGAAGTCTGAGGCACTTACCAGTAAGGCTGGTGTGTTAATGTCGATGGGCTCGATGACTGTAAATTCCTTCTTGATTTTCCTGACTGTGGCCCACGGCCTGTGTAGCTTAACTTTGACCCAGTAACGGATGCTGCCATGTTTTCCCTCGAAGGAGGTGACCAGAGTTTCTTCTGGCAGCTGGAAGCTGAATGGAAACTCGTGTTTGCCAGCAGGTAGGACTGTCACTTCACCGTTATCTGAAAAAAAGAGGGGGAAAAAAATTCTAAGTCAGTCACCTGTTCTTTCATTTTTTTGTTAATTTCCCAAAACAATTTCTATAACAGAGGCGCAGAGACTCGCTCTGTGGTAGGAGGAAATTTTACAGCGCAGACGATCAGGTAGCACAGACTTTGTTTTATTTGATGATTTAATGGTATGTATAACGTATACTTCATATAACCTGCATCAGCTTTGCTTGACTGTGGAAATAAACCTCAACTTGACAGTAGAATGCGCTCTGATTACCTGAAAGCTTATTTATTTGGCAGCAAATACCCACTTTTACAACTATGCATCACAACAGACACAAAAGTATTCTACATGAATAACGCTTGTTTCATAGGAACAGTCCCGTAAGCCTCTGTTTCTCTGCAATCACATGGTTGCTTTGCTTGCTCAGAGGGGCGGTTCCTTCTCTATTGTGCTGACTGAGAACATGTTTTCCTCGAGCGATATCACACAGCTCGTCTCAACTCTCCTGGGTTCTCTTCACTCTTGCAGCACAAATCCGGGGACTGGTGTTTTGGTTTTGGTGAACCTTTGTTAGATGAATACTCCGATTTCATTTAAACAACACCAACAACATGTCAACTTCATGGGTCAAGTAGGCTGCAACAAGAAAGCCTTTCTCGTGCCCATCAGCAAAATCCCCCAAAGCAGATTCAGCTGATATGTGCTGCATGATGTGTTTTCTCATTGCTGGCTGCAGGTTTTCACACAACATGCAGCCGAGCATAGAGGCTAAACTCGGCAGGAAAACAACAGAAAAATCGACAAAGCCCTTGGCTGCCCATTTCCTGCCTGTACTTTAAACCAAAAACAGCTCCGTGTCCAAATGAATGAAGCCAGAAACCTGAGGCAAAGTCAGCATGCAGAAAAGGAGGAAAAACAAGTCTGGATTTGCTTTCAATTTGGAAAAGCCAGTCTTACTTCTTTTATTTTTCCCCACAGACGTTTTGGGGGTGAGGAAGCAGCTGCTGCTCTATGTTCTTTATGTACATGCTCACGTATTCTTCTTCAAGGAAGTAAAAGAAATGAACCTGAATGGTTTTCTTTTTCATTGTCAGCGTTTACACGAGTTGCTGTTCTAGTTTACAAGTTTATAAATCATTCGTAACCAATGCAAAGTCTCCGATCTAAAGTTAACTACAGAAGTGGGGACAGTTAGACTTTAACTCATCCCAGTCACCATCTACGCAAACATCCTGAAACACACTATTTTAAGTCTGCAGACAATCTGTCCCCACACAGATAAGCTGTTTTCACAGTTGTCTAGACCGCTCGATCACAGAGAGGACACTTTGGCTGCTTGAGTTGACAGACTTACTGGACTGACCTGCCTGCAGCAGCACCTCTCTGCGGTTCAGGTACTCCACTTCGTCGCCGTAGTTCTGGGTGTACGCGGTGCTGGAGCCCGCCGATCGGGACTCGGTCCAGTGCACTTTTGCAAAACCCTCAGCGTGAAGCTTCAGGGAGTCTACCCGACTCTCCCCGGACAGCTCCAGCACCACCCGCCCGGACACAACATCCCCACTGCTGTACACAGGAGGACAGTCCACCTCCGGAGAGTCGAAGACTATGTCAAACTTTTTCAGCTTGTCGAAAATCATTTTTTGCAGGTTTTGCGACTCCTCTCTGTTCTCAAACGAAAAGAAGTGAGAGATTCCTTTATTGTTCCTTCGCAGTGTGTTTAAAGGGTGCTGAGAGTGGCTCTCCAGGTTGCTGCCGCCTACTCTCGTGTGCTCGAAAGCTCGATATGATGTTCACTTTCGGACGGCAGCCTTTTTGCAGGCTGAGAAAGTGGGCGGAGTCTACGGATCATTATGTAAGGCCTCAGGAGAGGGTTGAAGGCTGGGCGATGCTGCCTTCAGGAACTCCTCCTCGGCGCTGACCCTTCAGACTGCTGTTGTTGTAAATAAGACATAGTCGAGACAGCTTCTTTACTCCGTCAACGTAAACAAGAAAACCGATCAGGTTTCAAAAAAGTGGACAGAACTTGAACTTCCCAGGACAACAGCACATCTGGTAAACAGCAGGCTAAACTTCAAATGCAAAAGAGAAACAAGTGGTGCGTCCGTGTTTTAGGGGGTTGTTGTTGGTCTAATTTGACCTCTTTTGTTTACAAGTTGACCTCCTGCTCCAGGAGGACGCAACAGGTATGAAACCACAGGGATACGTGCTCACAGCAGGGCCTACGAGATGATGTCAGAATTAACATGAGACTGTAATCATGATGAAAATGAAACTGAAAACAACAGCCGCTCATCTGGCCTGCTTATCAAACAAAAAGTCCCGGCATTACTTTCCATTTTGTCGGGCTGTTAAGGTGCAGCAATTCTCCCACACACAGGCACACACACACAAAAACGTCCACATTTCCAAACTAAGCCTGAAGGAAGCATAACAAACACGCAGGCTGGGTGTGGAGGCGGTAGAGGGGAAAACGGGGCCTGGGGATGATTGATGGTTACAGGTTCTTAGAAGAAAACAGGCTTACTGGGTATGCCTCGGTCTGGGAGAGACCCTGGGAGGCTCAGGGTAGTTTCAGTCGGTACCGAAGCTGTTTACTCCACTTCTCCCCTGTTTCTTTTAACATACTATTGCAATTCAGTACAAACACAAGCAGCAGTTATTAAAGAAAATAAAGAAAAGTCATAGATGAAACGCAAAGAAAAGCTCTGCGACAGTTTAATTATGTCATCAATAGAGACTTCTTTAAATTTAACATTCGGCTCCAAAAATGTCCGAACAGAGTGATCTGTGCGCAGAAGTGGGGGTTTTAATCCGCCACTTTTGCAGGTTCTCTTCATTCAGGTCTGCTCTGTGAAAAACAAACTTGTTTACGTCTTTGTTCCCGGGACGAAGAGTCAGCTCTCTACTGCCACTTACCGATCAGCTCAAGCCCAAATTTAACTTGTAGCAAACAAGTTGCATGCAAGGAGTTCCGATTTGGAGTAAAAGCAAAGCCAGCACGCCATCTGCTGGTAAGCAGGAGCAAAGCCGGCTGTAAAGCGCTCCATGCTTTAATGCAGAAGGCCATGTGGCTTTCTGCACATGCCTGATAGATCACCCCCACTGTGCAGATGACTCTGTATGATTACTCTCGGAGGGGGACCAAAGGGGCTCCTCTGTGGAGCTGCTCACTAAACAAATATACGAACTAAATTACGACACAGCAAATATCAGTTCTATAAAGTTCTGCGTTAATTCACAGACAACTGGAGAACAATGAGCCTTAAAAAACACTGCAAAAAGAATGGGGAACAGCAGCAGCTGACAGCACGGTAAAGAGGGCGGCGCCAAGGAGAGCCGTGGCTTGGTTTCCTTGTTGCCATAGTGACGTAGGCTGCATTTTTTAAAAACAGCCCCCCTCCACCCCACGCGTTCCCCCCTCTTCCTTCCTTTCTTTCTCCTGTCTTCTACCTCCTCCTCTTTTTTTTTCTGCTTAGACCACATACAACATCCCACATCTTTAATTAAATGTATATTTACTCCTGTTCTAAACTCACCAGGTATAAATAAATAAATAAATGTATAAAATCTAAAAAAGGAAATAATTTTGTTCTTGGGAAGATGTAGGACACATATCAGAAGGTTAAGGCTGTGCAAAAATAATTAGCGCTGCTATTTCCTGGAGAGGTCCTGCAAATGTCATTTACAGGACAAACCTCCCAGCGTCTGTGCCAGTGTAACATTATTCTGTACAAACCACACCAGTGCAAAATATACACGTACAACTCGTGCAATAAAGTTTTAAAAAACAAAATAAAACTGCATTTGTGTGACAACATTTATGAGACTTTTTTTTTCTTTTCTGTGGCTATTAGCAAAGCTAAAGCTGTACCACCAGGTCCATCTTTCATACACAGGTTCTATGGCTCTACACCTTATTCACACTAACCAGTTTTTTTAGGCTTCACTGATACAATGATCATTAGGACCAAAAATTGTCAAATCCTCACAAAACTATGTGAAATCACATAGTTTTGTGAGGATTTGACAGTTATATTGCTTTAGACACTTCATTTTATGTGTAAGTATGGTGGGATTTAGAAGTTCAACATGATGAAATAACCACAGATAACTCTCCTGTTTGGCTAATTGTAAATAAATCAATAATAAAATAAAAAGTGTTCTTCCAAAATTGATGAATGAGATGAGGAAAACTACAATGAGTTCAATTGGAAACCTGTTCTTTTAGTGACATATATGACTGAGGTGCCTCCATAGTGTAGTGGTAACAACAAATCTCTTTTGCGTTGTGTAAGGAAAGGCATCAGGTCTAAAGTAGACAGTGATATATATGATTTAGGATTAAATGTAGGCTGTAGAATTAATATGAATGTAAAAAACATGCTAAGTGCACCTTTAACCGCAGAGCAGAAGGCACAACTGTTGCAGCAGATAATGATGCACTGTCTGGAATTGCAATTTCAATTAAACTGCACTGCAGCCGCTGGAATCTAAAACTACTGGCATCTACTTATCTGCCCAAAATATGGAGTCAAACACAGCATCCTATGAAACATTAACCACTGTGTTTATTTACATAGCTACGATGGCCTGTGCTCTCTGTTTCTCGATGCTGTCCATGCTCAGAGAATTCAACACGTTACAGTACCACGTCCAGTACAACGTCATACCCAGTGAACCAACTGCATATGTTTGGACTCTACACTAATGGGTTTGTGTTTAATGTCAAAGATTATGCTATCTGGCAGATATATCTGGTCGCTCACGCAGGTTTCCGCGCAACACATTTGGCCCAGGTGGCTCCAGTTTGCAAACTGCATCGACTACAAGACGCAGTGTTGACCAGCTGGCACACAAACAACAGATCAGCAGTTTAACACCACATTATTCGGCGCAGAGAGAACACTTTTCATCCACCAGGTGCAACATACACTGAAATACAGTTGTTACGTTTATATTTAGCAACAGAGCCGCAAACTGCAGAAACTTTATTGACAATAAGACTACACAGCTACATTATGGGACAGAAGAAGTAGAAAAAGAGTATGAGAATGGCATCAGGTTCAACACAAATAATACAAGTGTCTTTAAAAGTGCTGTCCTGCCCTTTCCAGCAGTCGCAGTTAATAGTTTGTGTGTTCACCACTACTGTCACTGCATCGAGTGCATCAAAAATTAACTCATTTGCTCACTCAGTTGTTTATTTTGTTAAATATAAAGAAGAATGGCAAAAAATCTACTTCTCGCTTGCAACTTTTGCATTATGTGTGAGCCTAATAGTGTGTTTGTGTCTCAACAGAACCTTGAAAAAAAAGACTGTGGAAATTCACCTGGGGATATTTTACAGTCAGAGTGAACATTAACCACTGTACAAACAGAATACTAATTACTCCATGTCAGTAATATCATCTGCAATCTTTAATACTAACCTCTGATCAGATGCTGTCTCTTCCTAAAATAGGTGACTTTAGAAGTGTAGTCATTATAGACGGAGTTCATGCCACGGTTTTCCAGCCAGTGTGCTGTGGCTACTCCTCGTCCCAGCACCTTCATGGAGTGTACTCTGGTGGCCCTGCACAGCTCCAGGACCACCTGGCCAGACACCACCTCCCCTCCAATGAACGCCGCATCAGCCGGACCATCCAGCTCTAGGGTGAAGGACTTTATGGAGCTCAGTGCCATTTCTACATGCGAGGACAGAAGAACAGCACATAATGTGCACACACTGTTCACCAAGGTTGAATAGGTTGCCACAGTAATGATGCAAAAGTGTGCAAAACTGTTTTTTGGGTGCTGTAAAAAATATAGGTCTACTGCAAATAGAAACAGTCAGGCAGAGTATATATACTGTAGCGTGTCAGCTGGAGACATGAATGCTTCTAAAGCTTCTGTAAACACTAGGGAACCATGACACAATGAAATTATGCATGATGTCCTACCTGCCATGTTTAAAGGATGAATTTAAACGTGTACAATGCATTAAGTAAAACTCGAATCGAACATACAGTACTGCAGTTTTTCTTTCAGAGTTATTTGTAGGGTGGGGTTTGGGTGGTCTTAATTAGGGTGTCGGCCAAGATAGCAACTATTATGCGGGCTGTTTCGGTTTACAAACATACTTCATAATAATAAAACGCTCCAGTGTTTCTGCTCTTTAAACACAAATCAGGCCTAATGGTTACTTGGATGGTTTTAGTTACCTGTTTGGCCACGATGCATTTAAATTCAGTCAGCAATATTACAAAAACATTTCCCTATATACAAAGCCACATCTGCTTTGTCGTGCTATAATACTGTAGTAACAACCAACACATGTTTTCTGTTTACCGTAATGCATTTGGATCAAGTCAAGTTCAGCCTAATATTGTTTCCATTATGCGGCTGCTACGTTTCAAATTTATAAGCGTCCAGAAGAGCAGGTTAGAGTTAAGAACAGGAACTGCGTCTTATTAAAACAGCTGCGACCGCTGAAGTGACGTTTAAAAGGCTCCAACTAACTCACCGACGGAAGATAAGAGACGTAGAGGTCCTCGCGAGGGTCGACGTGCCCAACTGCGCGTTCGCTCTGACTCAGTGAATGTTAAATGGAAACCCGGGCTTTATGAACGGGGGCAGGTTTCAACGCCCAGATACAAGACAGCTCCGTGCTGTACTCCAATGAAGAAGAGTACATGCTCGCACATGCCCGCCCACTTTGCCGCTGAGGAGGAGGAGGAGGAGGAGGAGGAAGCACCGCGTGGAGTGTGCTCGCTGTACATCAGTTAACAAGGTGATTTTTCCCCGCTGTATTTACACAGTTTGTAGCATACTTCACCCGTGTTTATGTCTGTATATAAACAAGGTTTAGGTTAAGGATAGAGAAAGGCTGACTGCAGGCTTTTATTTTGAAGGCCGTGTGTATTTTTCATTTGAACTATCAACGCTTAGTTCTCTTATTAGTTTTTCTATTTGCATTATAAATACCAAAAAGTGTGTATTAAACTTGAAATGTAAAAGCCTCTCTGTGATAGTTGTGAGGCAGACGTGCCTGGACGCATGTCAGGCGTTTAAAAAGGAGGAGAACAAGGGCAATGAAAACTGTTTTCTTGTTTGCTCAGTCATGTGCCCCAGCTGAAAGATCTGCTCACATGTTGGTCTAAACTTGATTAAGTTGTGATATGATCATATTACTCACTCGGTTTTTTTTGTGTTTGTAGAGTTTCGTCAATTAATGATAAAATGTGATTATTAATAAACCAAATCAAATGTAAAAAATAAAAACAGCATTTTCAGCATTTTCTGTCTAATGTTGTATCAGCGCAATATGCTGTATATTCATTATTTTCATGTATTGGGCTTACATGTCTACAGCAGTTCAGATAAATCAGTGAAATCATAGTTGTCCTTTATAAGCACTTGTTAATATTAAACTTCTATGTCTTGAAAGCTTAATTATTAATCATTTCCATTTACTTTAAGTGCTGATATTTTCTAATCTGGTCATTCTGGAGTTTAATCTGATATTGCGCTGTCTCCCTGGCTGGCCTACTAACTTTCAAGCCCGTAACTGGACTGTTGCCTTTAAGGTTGATGAACTCTGTAGCGTCAGTTTGTTTTCCCCTACTTGCTTCCATTGCAGGCTTCTTATTATTACTATTATTACTATTTTATCATCAGGGCCTGCTTCTCTGTGTCAAGGCTGTGTATTGCTACAACATGGATTGTTTTTATGGAGTTTTGTGGTCAGTCATGCTTGAAGGAGGGGATGAGAATATTTCTCCAAAACACACGGTAACCTTCTTCTTGGCAGTCAGCGTTGACAGTGTAAACAGGGTGGAAGCAGGACAGTCGGGTTCGAGGCCGCTTTAACTCTGCAAGATATTGCAGATGAGGCTAAAGGTTTATTGTTTAAGCCATCTAACTGCTAAAGCCGCACTTGTACACTGACTCAACATTTCACACAGTGCTAGCCTGGGTAAACATTTATTTATTATGATCAGGCCAGCAAGTTCATGGGAATTCTTCTGCAGTTCTCTGAAAAACAAAAAACAAAAAAACACCTGAACTTAACAGATTTGTAATTTTTAAAGAACTCGAGGATCATGGCAAAAGATTAACACGAGGATACATTTGAACAACAGTACATGTTTGTTTTTTTGTAGAAGCTTGCAGAAAACGTAGTACCTGTGTTTGACCTTTTTAATTTTTCACACTGCTACATGAAAACAGGTACGTGAAATTTTAAAACATGGATTTATTCATTTTTAGAAGCCTTTAAAAAAAACAATAACAATATCAGTAATAATCACATATTCTCTTTAACACTCTTTGTTAACAAAAAATGCTATTCTCAGTCACATGACGCCTAATGAGAGACGTGACTGCAGCCTGTGTGATGCAGGTTCAAGGGTTTGATTGCGTAGTCCTCACTGCTGGTGGTTCTGAAATGCTGCTGGACCAGTGGAAACCTGATGTTGCTCTATTTAAACAACAAAGATCCATAAACAGAATAATCAATATTATTTAATGATTCACAGGATAAGACAAAAATGGAAGGAAATAGAATGTATATAATTAGTGCAGTAGTCTTGCCACTAATATTATTTTTACTAATTTGGGAGCAGATATCACAATCCTGGCTCCTTCACACAATAAAGGGGAGAAATTAATTTTTGCACCGTGTTGATTGACCGATGCAGAGTTTTCCTGTTCGTCTTTAAAAGAAGGTAGTCGTACTTGGTGGTGCTGAGGTCCAACCCTTGTTCTGTCAGACACAATGAAAATGTTTAATATATTCACATATCTCTTTGAGCAAGAAAGAAAAAGAAAAGAAAAAGAAAAAATAGTAGTAGCATCAGATATAACACAGGAGGATCATTACATCAAGCTTAACATAGCAAAATACATCATCATCAAATGTAAGTCCAGGCTCTATGAGTCAAGTTAACCTGAAGTGAAAAACAACCATTCTTTATCTGTTAGTGAATGTTTAAAATACAAAACTAAGCAGGAGGTGTGCTATCTTACATCAGAGAAGGAGATTTTGTTGGTGGGGACTGACATCCTCTCATCCATCCCTTGTGTAGAGAACTAACATTTTGTGCTTTTGAATCCTAACAACTGGAGCTTCTGGGAAATAAACAAAACAGACGAATCCAGGCAGATAAATGAAGACAGAATAATATAATAGCCTTGCATTTTTATCCTAATATTGTATCATAATACTTTTGATTTTAAAAGAAACTTTTAGTCGCACAGTCAACCTACAGATCATTCAAGTGAAACCCTGCATCAAACTGTAATCCATGACCTCACTCTAATTTTTTTAGACTTTTTACTAAGACAGAACGATTGGAAACATAATATATAGAATAAACTCAAAAAGATAATCTGGTTTTAAACTTGTAGTCAAATATTAACATTTAAACACTGAGTATAGCAGATGAATGCAGACCATCATCAAGTAAAAGTGTTCCTGCTGAGTCATGTCTCCTCAAATTAGACAAAGAGTACGCGTAACAATGAGCATAGCCTTTGGATGCCAGCCTCTTTCTTGGTATCCAAGGGCCATGAACTTTTGCTTAGCTTGATTGAATAATTCCGGTGTTGTGAATTATTAGTTACCAAGAATGAATACTAGGAAAAAAAAAGCCTGTGTGGGCATGGAAGAATATTCTAACCCAGCTTGTGGTAACAAAAGTCCTCCCTAGCTGTGGAGGACCAGGAGTCCGTTGAAGCAGTGTTTAAGGTTGAGCTGTGCTTGCTCTTTCACCACAGGCTGCCTGTATCAAAAACATAGATAATTCATTTATTATTTTTGTAGTGGGGAGTCCAGAAACTAGTAATAATTATTCATATTTTGCATCATTTTAAAATTACCTTTGAATCAACTGGATGTAAATGTTACTGTACATCTTAAATCTCAAGCAGGACTACCGCATCAAAAAAGAGCTATAAAGAGAGGCACCAGGCACTATGGCATTAATTGCTTCTACTATTTGACATCTTTGTGTATACAGCCGATCATGTGGAAGGGGTTTTCCAGTGAAGCAGAAAGGCTGCAGACCTGCAGACACCGGGCTGACTGAATGATGTAGCGTGGGTCGTCTGTCTTTCCACAATCTTGACACGATCAAACCCAAAGGCACTGAAGAGGTGTGCTGGAGGGAAACAAAACAACAGCCACCGTTATGATTTGTGTGCTGATAACACCCATGTCCTGGAAAACTTCATGAAAAGGTCAATACTCTTTTCACTTCTGCACATCTACTTTAAGTTGACATTCAAGGTCAGACTATGCACACAGCTGACAATAGACCTGAGAAAATGGGTTCCCTGGAGCAGATGAGGATTTACAGGGAAGACACTAAATTCAGTTATTAATCATGACCTGCAGTTATGGCACTGGGTGCAAATGTATGAGAAACCTGTGGGTAATACATTTATTGCATGTAGTTGAAAAGCTGTAGTCAGTGTTAGGTTATTTTACCTTTATATTATTTTATTGTTAATTTATTGCTAATTTTATTGTCAATTAATTACGACTTTTATGTGACCTAAATCAGGTATAAGGTTGAAAAGTTCAGTTGTGAGAATTTTGAGAATTTCAATTTTTTCATGGAAATTTCTATCAGAGTAAAATATTTGTCCTACTAGAACAGTTTATATCAAGCAGTTCAGATTATCATCCCTGCCACGTCGTTATCAGAATATAAAGCTATCATTGCGATGTCTCATGACGTAAGAGATGCTGCACCCACTTCATTACCCGTTTCACTGATTGAGCAGCCCTGCTCCAAGTTCCCTGAAAGGTGTTGTTGTACTCGGAGACAAAGCTGCGATCACACACGTCCCCTTTATTTGTGGAGACTCTGTCTTCTACAGAGAAATTAATGATTTTGTTAAACATTACATTCTCCTGGATTCATAGATGAGTGCTCACAATCACAAGAGGTCCCATACGTGTTATTTGTTACAAGGTGATGACATTGAAAGGACGGCATTTTGAAAAGGTTTACCTTCTTCTTGAGAGTAAACACCCAGATCTGATTAATATTCATGTCAGTCAAATGTCACTTTAGCAAGGAGTCCATTATCTAATGTGGATTTTTCAATTTTACCAGAAAATCCAAAACAATTAATCTGATTATATTTTAATTGCGTATATTTTACTAAGCTAGATGTTTACCTGTAGCTTTAACAAAAGGAGAGCCAGAGTGTGGAATGAAGCTCACTCGGATGGTGCTTTCCAGAAGCTTTTCCACATGCTGGATCCACATGGTGGCGAATGTTGGTCGGATGGGTCTCTGAGGGAGTTGTAAGGAATGAGCCTGGAAATTCTGGGCATGCGTGGTGAGGAATTCAGCCATCCGAGAGTCTGTTTCCATCTTGAAATTAGTTTTATGGGATCAGGAGAATCTGTGGCAATGAGTGATGCTGGTAGGACACCGCTGTCTCTGTGAAGTACTCAGTACCCCAAGTCCTTGGCATGCCCCTGGGCTGGGACAGGGTGATGAAATGGCTCTACCTTCTTTAAATTAAAATGCTGGAAGTCCTCTTGGAAACAGGTTGAGTATGCATCTGGAACGTTTCTGTACAAAAATGGGATGTTGGTCGATGGGACCAGCTCTTTCCCCATTCGACGGGCTGAAATCAGTGTTTTCTCCAACAAGACAGTCATACTTAATACCACAACTGTCCTACTTGAGTTACTGTAAATTGCTTGTTTAGCATAAATATGATTCTGAAGCAGGTAAAGAAAATGCTGCAATGCTTCACCAGAGAAACGTCTGTGCTGTGGAACATGGTAATGTTGATACTGCTGCTTGCTGCTCCTGCAGAGAGAAAAATAAATACTGTGGTGTCCTGTTACCTGTCGAAGACAGTGAGTGGAGTGGACACAAAATTATTCAGCAGGAAGATGTATTTCCATAATAAGGATATGTAAAATGTCTGTGTTATTTTAGGTATGAGAATTTTCCAAAACAGAAAAATGCCTTGCTAAGGACACAGTAGACTCCTCTTTGCCTTTTCAAGGTGGCGTTAATTCTATAAAGTCTTGTCTATTGGTACCATAATACATAATCATAGATAATAAAAATGCATTTGGCACTTAACTCATTTTAAAAATATGGGCATAAGCTTAATGGTCTATGTTTTGAAATGATTAAAATATAAAACAAAATAATCCGTCTTTGTCACAAAATAAGCTAAAAAGTTTATTTTTCACAGCTGTAGATTACCTAAAATGTCCTTTTGCAGTACAGCATGATCATTTCAACATTACAGTGGAACATAGGCTTTAGGGAGCATTTTAAATAACGAGAGCTCAATTAAAATACAGAATATATTTAAAAAGCTTTGATAAGACACAAAATTCAAGTTAGATATGGAAATGCATACATTTGAAAAAGCAGCCTCTTTTTGTTTCATTCATACGGGTTGTCGGTGATCGCAGTCACTTCCAGTTCTTCAACAGCAGGTGTCCGTCAAAGTTCATTTTTGACCACTCTGAATCTTCACAGGCTCATATAATTCACAATGAGAGTCGGCACTCTGTCAATTGTTATATTCGCTTATTTTATGCCGGTATTATTTAATTAACTGATTTGTATGAAGTGTCAGAGCGAATTACACTGCTCGCTCCAGTTGTCTGTTTATAAGCCTCCGTGGTGTACAGATCTGATTATTACAGCTAAATGAAAGGGGAAATATCTAAGATGTTTTCATAATGAAAAAATAAAGTTTTAAAAATGTAAACACTTTGACTTCAAATCACATTTTATTCTCAAAGAGACAGCAAATTAGGAAGTGACGTATTTCAGCGTCAGCCTCTTCCGCTCTCTTTTCGTTGAGGCTCAGCTAGCGGCCGGGTGGGTAGAACGTTTTGTTCAGCAATATTTAACGTTTTTAAGATTATAATAAATGTTTGAAGTTGAGTAAAACAATATCGCTTTCATCCTTTAATGACAGCATGTATGTTTGATGTAGTCTTACATTAGTTTCAACGAATAAAATTGACATAATTGTGATTAAATTCCGCGCTGACGATAAGCATGTGGCAAGGCCTGCAACGAGCCTCTTCTGCTAGCGCTTGCTAATGTAATGCTAACTTACCAAAAGCGCCGACAGTCGGCAAAACGATGAAAAGAGTTTATTTATTAGGATAAAAGTTGCGAAATCTTTTATGATCTAGCTTTTTTATTCATCTCGCAGGCGATTCGGTTTTTACTGTGATCAGTCAGCGAGCTAAGTAGCTACACGGCTAAAAGTAAAGCTAACGTCATTTTTCTGTGAACAGCCTGCAAACATGCAGATCTTCGTGAAGACGTTGACGGGGAAGACCATCACCCTTGAGGTGGAGCCCAGTGACACTATTGAAAATGTCAAGGCAAAGATCCAGGACAAGGAAGGTGAGCTAACACGTCTAAAGTGACGTTTGGGACTTCTTGAAAAATATTTGGCTGCTCAAGATGTAATTGGTCTACACCTTAAAAAGGGACAATTCGAGTGTGCCAGACTCTACATTTTAATACATGAAACTGCGAATTGGTAGATATTTAGTGTCCAGAACTCTAGTGGCTGTGGTTTTGAATTAGAAACGTGGGTTCTTTGCCTTTAAGACTGTTATGGTTTAGGGTACAAGTTGAAATAGGTTTGCACTCAAAATCACACATTAGACCACAAAGGTGACATAGATGGACTTGTTTGGAGCAACCTGTGAAGTGATTTAGATTCTGTTGTAGTTAATGTTCATGTTAAAGTGCAGATTGGTTGACTAGTGTTGTGTTTACAGGAATTCCCCCTGATCAGCAGCGTCTGATCTTTGCTGGCAAACAGCTGGAGGATGGCCGCACACTGTCCGACTACAACATCCAGAAAGGTAACGGCTGTGTTGTTTCTGAAATTGGCAGTAGCACACAGTAGACAAGCTGCCTATTATATAAGCGTTATGAGAAAGTACTCATTAAATTTGTTTTATATCACAAATGCGCTTTGCTGCAGTTGCCAGTAGTTTGTATATAACACCATTTTGGATATGTAGCTATGGTATGGTGTCATTATTTCTGTGTTAAATGATTTTTGATTGACTTTTCAATAACCAAGGTGTGCATCAGTTTTCCTGGTAGAGTAGGCTTTCTGTTTAAATATAAATTTGACATTAACATGATGTATTTACTGTTCACCAGAGTCTACTCTCCATCTGGTTCTGCGTCTGCGTGGTGGCATCATTGAGCCCTCACTCAGGCAACTGGCCCAGAAATACAACTGCGACAAGATGATCTGCCGCAAGTAAGTCCAGTCCTAAGTATGACAATTTGATTATCCTCAGGCCTGCTCTTATTTCTGTTGATATACATTTTAAATGTATAATTCAGTGTTGGTAGAGGACCTTATAAACTACATTTGGAGGTCTTTGTATATATTTGAATTGAGAAATAATCAGGTAGATAGAATTACTTTGGTTTGGTTGCACAGTGCTTTAGTGTCACCTGAAATGGCAGTTGGGAACAGCTGACCTTAGTTTTTGGCTGAAGTGGGTTTTCTCAGGATCTTTTTCATCTCTAAACCCTGAATGTTTTTAAATTGGTACGCTGACCTTTTTGTTTTGCAGGTGCTATGCCCGTCTGCACCCCCGTGCTGTCAACTGCCGTAAGAAGAAGTGCGGACACACCAACAACCTTCGTCCCAAGAAGAAGCTGAAGTAAACATTTACAACTAAATTGGCACTTTGTGCTATTTTGTGTTAAAATAAATGTAGAAAAAAAAACTGCTGCTTGTCTGATTTGTGTTATTTAATGAACATGTAAAGGTGTGTGTTTGTTAAATTCACTTGAAAAGTGACCATAAGGCTGTGCTGGCTAAATTAACAGCCAGGAAAAAGTAACCAGATTAACTGCAGTAAGGTGAAGCTGGTGTAATTGACTATTGGGATTTAACAAGAGCTTCCAATTAAGTCCTGGGATACTCATGAAACCTGCTTCTTGGATCTGGTTTAGGATTAAACTTAAGATCTGTTCCAAAACCAGATGATGATAATTGTGTAGTTTACAACAAAAGGTGTCAATTGACATCAATGTTGGGCAACAAAATACGCAGCTGGTGTAGCGATTTAGAAGTTAGTGTGCAGGTTTTATCTGGCTGATGATTAAATACAAGCTTTCTCACTGATTACTGTTCTAACCCAAGCAACATGAAGGGAATACTGAACTTGAACTATTTCATAAATAAAAAAAGTGGTTTTTGGGGGGTTTTCATCACACAAGAACCACAGCAGTGACTTTGCATGACAGTTTTAATGTTTAAAACATTTATATACAAATCCCATACAAGCACCTGCTCTCCTCAGATTCAGTTTTCGTACCTTGTACTTCACAACACTTCAATGAGACTAACCTGAACTAAACTATTCTGAGGTATTTAGTCATACTGAAAGGTTAAATGTGTCAGAAAGCAATGAATGATGGGTAAAAGCTGACATGAGATGAAGATCAGTGTCACTCATAAATTGGGTGTTTGTCGATTCCAGTTGTGGCTTCTGTTGGACATCTTTGGTACTGCGATCTCTCAGAGCGGGCAACAGACGGTTTTTTAAAAAGTCCTTATTCCACCGTATTTTCTGAGGGATCCACACTCAAGTTCAAAAATATATCCTTCAAACATCTGGTGATCTGCATTTCACAAAATGTATCGTGAGACTTTACAATAAGGGGTATCAAAGTGTATTATTAACTCTTCAGGACAGGCATATTTGAACAGAACCATAAAGTGCAGTAGTAAAACGTGGTTTATCATTGCAGCCACAGATGATGATGATAATAAAACACCAAATCTCTAAAAGGAGACAGAAGTGCAATTTAACTCAACAGGTCCTGAAATATGAGTTGGATTACTCCTTTCATGTTATGTAGCTACACAATAATACTGCACATTAGTCTGTTTTAAGACCACTGATTATATTTTGTATCATAATCACATGTTGTGAAATGCTTAATTATCCTTATTCTAAAAGGAAAAAGTATTTAATCTTGCAGCACACAAGAACTACGCCTGTGTTAACACATTATTGTGCAGCGCTCAAACAGGAATAAGGCCGTTTGAAGTGTTTCTGATGTCATTCATGTGGAGCTTATTGAGAGGAGCTGCTAGCCTGTTTTCTTCATGCTTACTAAAGGCTGGTAGCAAATTCGCATAATCTGGTGGAGCGATGACAAAAAATGCGTGTATCAACTATTAACAGGCAATTAAGCTAAATTTTTTTTATTGCTAATTTGTTAATTGTTGCATGTAGCAGCTGATGTTAGAAACCCCCAGACCTTTTGTAACTTGTCAAAGTGATGAAATATCAATCTTTATACCAAGTGTTAATGTGATAATAGCAATATAATGCAGAAATGTGTCATTATTAACATATTTAGTACATTCAGAATTAGAACTGCTGCAGCAATTCTTTTGATTATCTGCACTAAAACTTAAGAGAATCCTAAATCAGTATATCATACACACTGGCAGCTGAACATGCTATAACACTAACAAGGAAAGTAAGAGGGGGTAATAACGGGATGCTATTACATTATATTGTAGTTTATTACATTAACACATTTCACAATTTGACATGTTACGATTCTGGCAGTCACTGCATCACCAGCTGCAAAGACCTGCACCTTATTTGTACCTAGACTATTACTGTCATACGAAGAAATCAATGACTCATTACAGGGCAAGAAGCAAAGATCGATAGATATTGTGCATCAGAAATTCTCATACAGCACTGACAGACAAGTCAATTAAGTACCAATTTACTAAAACTTATGCAGTTGTGCTTTTAACTGGACCGGTCCGAGGTTACACGCACACATCCTCGCATGTTTCACCATTTATGTGAGGACACTCGTGCTTAGCAAAGCCTTAAGGGACATTTCACCTCAAAATAAGATACATCAATAGTTTTATTTATCCATCTAAATCTATTTGACCTCAGCTGTAGACATATCTACTTTCCCATCTTACTATAATACACAGATTTTATTATCATATGCAAAATTTGTTTCCTCCAGCTCCTCCTACACCACCAGTACTTGAGCACCTAAAGTTGGCACACAGGTACATCCTAGGAAGGTTCTTATCCATATCACATGACAGCCACCTAGTAATGGGTTAAAACAACCTGTTTTTGTTTGTTTGTTTGTTTGTTTTTAGCATTTAACACCTTATAAAAGCATCAAATCTTATTATTTCATAACAATAGCATCTGATTTATATCCAAAAAGTTTCAGTTGTTTATGATATAGTATAGATTGCCTGGCAATCAACTAGCGACAGGCTTTTAAACTGACCTGATTTTAGACTTTACACACCTGTAACACAGCAAACAATCCTACAGCACAGGCATGTGCTAGTTAATATAACGGAACTAAAAGGCAGTTTTACCTTGTGAGCAGATTGATGTAAGATTTATATTCTTTCTACTTAACCAAGCCTATCAGCTGTATCAATGGATCTACCTGTAATGAGAAGTTTCTACTCATAACAGTGTGACAGCATGTAAACGTTAACAGCAGCCTCCTCAGCTCTGTTGTAAACTTGACTAGCTGCAATCTTCGTTTGATTGGTGAGTGCAGTTGGGCAGAAAGAAACTAACTCCTACACAAACCTGCTCACACCAAAGTACCAGGGTCAAACGTTCTGCTATTTCTTTGATTTCAAATGCATTGTTTGTGTTTGTGGTCATTATGTTCAAGAGAATGCATAGATGCTTCTAATCGTTACCCTCACCAGAGCAAAAACATGTACATTTTGGGGGTAACTGTCCCTTTAAAGTACCCTTTAAAGTTGTTAGGGTCGTTCCAAATGTCCTCACATCAATGGTTTTGAACCAGTATTAGTAAACACACACACACAGCTTCACATTTCTTGGCAGGTATGGGGCTTCTGCAGAGCTCATGCAGGGCTCTTGTAGTGATCTACTCTGCAGCTCCACCGAGCCTCTCTCTAGGGTTATTACTATTATGGTAACTGATAGTGTTAAGCAACAAGGAAAAAGTACATTAAGCAGAATTGTTATATAACTTTGTGAACACGGACAAATGTAAACAAAATAAAACTTGGCACACACGTTGTGAAGTGCAATCTCAGTGTCCGGGTGGGAAAACGGCACGTGTACAGACCAGAGCTGCTGATATTACTCTCCATAACAAACTCAGTTCCTGCAGCTTGAATTTTGCAACATTTGTGGCCGTTTTCTCCATCCTAACTGCGAGTAACTCATCGATGAACATAAATAATAGAGTAAGTGGTGAGAAAGAGCAGTCCTTATAAAACATGAACAAAAACAGTTGTACGCTGGCGATGGAGGAGACAGAATGGGAGCAGGTTGTTGCATCTCTGAGTTTGTAGATGTTCGGGCTGGTGTCAGACCAGTCTAGGCTGATGATGGTGAACTGGAGCAGAGTTTATTCAGGGCCTTTGCTTCCAGAAGCTCTTACACAGCTCACACTTTTACCGGGTGCATCTCCACAGTATCAGCAGAGGATCGTCACTTTTTAAAAGCAGACATGACAAATACGTACATTTAAGAACTGAAAAAAGCGAAAACGCTTCTGCCAAAACTGCACTGAAATAAGCATTTATGGAAAGCCACTTTGTTTCTATGACCCAAATATGGAGATTTATGAAAAGTTGCTTATGTTTAATGTAGCTATAAAATATAAAAGCAGATTATATTTGATTTCACAGCTCTCCCAAGGTTGATGAAACCCTTGCTCTTACAGCGCTGCAGTTTCATGGTTCGAGGGTTTCAGACTTCCTACTTTGCAGGAAAACAGAACAGTACAAACCCTGTCAGGTAAAAATCTTCCTTCAATATCGGCCTTTGCAAAATTCTACGGTAATCAACTCAGGGTGTTATGTACCATTAGGATGAAATGCTTCACCTCTCTTCTTTACTACTGAAAATCACAAGGTCAGACTTTGACAAAAGCCACTTTCGGACATGCACTTCTTTCCATTTACCGCACAGCATTTGAATGCATCGGTTTACATCCAAATGAACACTGCAGTAACTTTTCTATGTTGCGACTGCAATCCTACTAGGGTGGACCGAGTAACATTTACAGATCACTTTAGCATAGCAGAGGGAAAAAGAGGACAGGGCTCGCCAAGACGCGAGGTAATCTGAGGAATGCAATGTGGAGGGCGATGCAGGAGGCTCAGTACAAGATCTCTTTTTACTCAGTGATGTTTCAGCATTGGCAGAGTGTGTTTAAGTCACTAAAACTCTCCAATGCTCCATGTATTGCAAAGATTGCATCACTTTGTGGGTGCGTCTGAGGGAAGCTATAATGTAAATCTGACTCATGTCTGAATGAGGAGATAAAAAAGTCTGAAAAGTGCTCATTTTTATGGCACCAGCAACAGAAGGACTTTTATATGAATGGTGTGAATGGCAAACAGCACAGGTGGTTTGCTCTGCACATAGCACCTTTAAGAGGTTTCCAATGCTGGACTGATGGTGAAAAACAAAGAAAGTTCAACTATAGTGTGTTTGCCTCCATGTTGCTCTGATCCCGTCTCTGCTGTTAGATCAGTTAAACTGGAGGGAACGAGACTGTGGAGATGCACCCCAGCTCCTGCTGTGGCTACTTGCTGACCAGTTTTGCCAGACTCTCTCTCAGGTTGTTCAGGTCACCGATTTTGATGTCCAGAACGTCAATGATCCGTCGTACCTCGACCTCCGCGTGCGCCTGCTCCTCCCGGTTGCAGGCCAGGGTTTTTTCTGAGCTTTGAACGCGATCCTCCAGCTCCACATTTCGTCTCTCCAGATCCTGCAGAAGCACGGTTATTAATTCAGGTTTTCATTTTTCTCTTTTCATTTAACCCAGTAATTGCTACCAAAAGTGCATCTTTGCCCACATTCTTATCCACAAAATGCCATAAATGTTAGTTTCTCCAGAATATGTTGACAAGATCGACAAGTTATGTTTTGGGAAAAACCAGATCACAATTAACCGAGTAGAAAAAGTACAGGCCTTTATATTGTGTTTCTGTACATTTAAACTTCAGAAAATATGCTGTAAAACAGATGTATTCCAGGGAGATACTGCGGCTGCCGACTGCTATAAAATTTGCTAAAAAACTCCTCTCGGAGCAATTCAGTTTAAACTGTTTATAATCCAAATTCAAATCTGCAGTATCCTGTTTTATGGGGTAATTCTGTATGCGAAAAAGCAGAGATGAGTACTTTATGGAATAAATCCAAGGACAGCAAAGGTCAAATATGAATACAGATAATTCACAACTGACACCCCCGGTAAGAATGATAGAGGACCTAATAAAAGCTATGCAATATGCATCAAGTCTCATCTCAAGCATTAAGAAGGAAATTCAATCCAATTTGTTTTCTCCTTGAAGCCCTCAGTTCACCTTTGTAGATTCTTTGCCACACTTACTCTTGTCTGAACTGTACGGTCTCTTTTATAGCTGTCCCTCATTATTCATATGCCCTGGTTTGGGTAACAGCAAAAAGGACATTTATATGTAACAGATCATGAAAACTGCCAACTAAAAAAAAAATCCTTTTTAGGACTAGAGTGCTTTAGGTCAGTGTCATGCACTAACCTCTAAAGGTTATGCATAAGTATTTTAACAGTTTGTTAAAGAAAAAAAATCCCTTTTATGTCTGGTTGTTGTGGAAAATCACAACCGGTCAGCTAGCGGCGCCAATAATTTTCCATTTTGAAGACTTTGACACACATCAGTCAGCCTGGTGAGCATTTTCATTGCTTATCAGGTTGACGGATGTCACACTTGCAATCTAATATAGGGATCCATTATATTAACTATACACTAATCTGCTGATGACTTTCTAGAACGAGCGGTTACTTATTAGCCAACATGCCATCAGAAAACTGACAAATATAAAAGCATATTCTACCAACCTAAAAAGTGACATCATCAAATGTAATCTTTTGTACAGCAAAGAGTAAACAAGTCCTAAAATCTTCATTTTACTACAGCGTGAGGAGGAAAATCAGCAACTTCAGAACTGATAGTCGTTGAGCAATAAAAATGTGTGACATTTTCCACAAATGTGTTATTTGTGCAGCACGACAAAGTTGTCCAATTTGATGAGTCAGTCACAAAACTGCAGCTTACCTTGAGTCTCTGCATGGCCTCCTCCCTCTCCCTTTCTAGCTCGCCAACATCTGTTTTCTTGCTCTGTAGATTGTGAATTTCCTGAAAACACAGTAACTCCAAATAATTACAACACCATCTTTCCGATTCATGTACCTCAATGTCCCGAGGACAAGCAGCGTTCCTCATTAATTTTATAAAGGGGGTCAGTGATAAGATTTAGGACGCCTTCATCTTCCTGGGAAGGAGGGAGGGAAACATGCCACTGTGACCTTGCATGAATCCGGCTGCCAAAAGTGGACTGTGTTTAAACGACGGGACAGATGTGGTTATGTTAATGAAGCTGGCAGAGAGCAGCGGGCTGCTTTCAAAGGAGCATTTTGCTTTTATTTATCCTGAGGAAACGTTTCTTGGCTCAGCGTGTCCTGCGTGCATTAGCGGACATTGACTTTACCCACAGAAACATGCACCGTTTGACAAGATGATGTGTGTTTTAGAAAAGTTACAGATGCCGTCAGAAATCTGTCATTCAGTACGGAGGAGGCGGTTCGGAACATCTACATCTCGAGTCTCGGCGTTGCTCGGTCGTGTTCTGTAAGACTGTGACATTTTATCAAAGCACTCTTCTGCGTGATCAAAGCGACAGACACGACAGAGCCTCAAAGCTGAATCCAGATCTTAGCAGACAACAAATGAAAAAAGCCAGTGAACACATTCTTCTGTCGTTGTCTGCACGAACTCTGCAGCATTTTATCAAGTAGTTACCTTTTACACAAGTACAAGAAAATATTTCATTTAACGCGTTCAAGATGATTTAGAGAACAGATATTCAAAATGACACTTACTCTTTCAGAGTTTTTATGGCGTAATTGAATATCAGAAGAAGATTCAGGCTCACACATCCAAAAGACTGCTGGCAGTACATAATGTATGCTCTTGTAAATTAAGCTAGTGGTATACACCGAGCTTCCCTTTAAGGTGGCAAATAGATTTGGACAGTGTGCATTGCTGAGAGGAAATTTGGTGTCTTGCCTGGTCTTTGGCTCGCAGCAGGGCTTCCAACTCCTCCAGTGACCGGCTCAGCTCCTCTTTACCAGGCTGTCCAGCAGAAGGACGCCCCAGCTGGGCTTCAAGCTCGGCCACCTGGAACACACACAAACACACAATGAATAACATTAAAAACAACATTATAAGATAAGAAAAGCAAGACTACCATCTAAATCCACCTTCTAAAGGCTTCCATCCAAGATGAGTTTTGAGAGATATCACAAATCTTAAAAAGACGAGGGCCTTTTAAATGTTGGAAGAGAAATCCAGAAATAGGAAGCGGCGACTGTCACTCCATGTTTAGCTTCACTAATCGAAAGAGAAGCATGGACGGGAACATGGGATCACAGATTCAGGCTTTTAATGTAACTCAGGCAGAACTAGTGCGATGCGAAATATTATACTTAATATACTGTAAACAGTAATCGAGCATGTATCAAACTGTGCAAAAAGAAGTCTCATTTGTAACCAGCATAGTTTTGAATCTGACTGATGAAAATCGACAGCAAACCAGAAGTATGGAAGCCAGGCAATTTCAATCTCATTTCCTGAGACGGTCTGATTTAGTTTTAGCTAAATCTAATTTAGTCTTGAAGCTAATCAGTCCAGTTTTCATGTTATTATGTTTTCACATAATCTTTCTCGTACACAGATATGACAAACAAGAATCAGCCTTACAAAAAGACCTAAGAATCCAAAGTATAATCCTAACGTGTGATATAATTTTCACAATGCACAGAATTAATTCATGCTATTAATGGAAACCAACATGACCACGGTCTATGCACAAACACTTTACTGTCCATCTAACATGTGCAGACGAACAGCAAGTGAAGTGATTTTCACAGCTAATAAAAGTCCATTTAGTGAAGAATTATCATGCACCACACTGCTGTGCAATTTACAAATGAATCAAGGACATTTTCTTTATTCATTGCCTCTCTCCTGACTCTGCTCCCCACCACACACACACACACACACACACACACACACACATACATACACACACACACACACACACACACACACACTGAAATGAACTATATGAATATACTAGTAGCCAATGGGCACAGCACTGAAGCCTCTCGCCTTGGAGACTTTTTTTTTAGCTGTTCGAAGGGGTTTGACCTTTTGAAAGATATTTTCCCAATCTGACCCACTTCCATGTGTTTAGCATATTAATGAAAAAGTCAAAGACCGTCAAGATTTGACAGACGGTTTGACGAAACAAGGACAAACTGTGCAGCATTTGAAGTCTGAACACGATGAGATTCGGCCGTCTTTTAGGCCTTTGTAGTTTAACAGACAGACCGAGGCACAAACAGTGACAGGGCTAGAGGTCACGATAACATATTTAATTTTGCTCCCCATTTGATTAAAGGAATAGCATTTGATAACGAGACACTTGAGCAATAACGAAAGGTTACCGTTTTACTCGAGATCACTTGACCATTTTAATCACTTTGAACAGGCTTTTGCATTGTATTAAATTAAACGAGTGCGTGCCAATGGAGACTAAAACATGTGACTAGACTGCAGCTTCTATTTGATAATTACTTAAAATGAAATGCATCACACAAAATTCTTCCAGTGAAACAATCAGCTCAGTAATTTTATTTAACATTTTGCGCAACCATGCAAGAAAATCTCTGGTTCCAGTTGTTTAAATGTGATTATTTACTCTTTACTGTTCTATGACAATAAATGTATCTGGGGTTTGACTGTTGATGGGAAATAAGAAGTGGGAAGTTGTCCCCCACGTAGTTGAGATTTTTGATAAATTACAGCTTCAGTGTGAAAGTTCCTAAATAATACCAGTTTGTGCCTTAGAGTCCCATTTACGATGCATAATAGAGCAGAGCTCAAACAAATCTGAGAAAAAGAAATAGCCGTGGGATTCAAGCAAGCTCTTGATCTTCTACTTTCGGTTTATTTTAATGCCGGTGCTGCAGAAATGGACGACTTTTCATTTTCTCTCCTTTAAGCGTGTCCTCTGCATTTTAACAGGTAATTTCAAAGTGGCATTTTAAAGATGCCAAGGTACGCTACTCCAGCCAAGCCGAGCTTCACAAAAACCAATGCAGGCTGGGGATGGGGGATGGGGGCTTTGGTTTAACCTGGTCTGTGAGTGACAGCCACCGTCCCCAGAGGCAGTAGCTCCATCTCTCTGAACTCCACACAAATAGTGTAGCATGAGAAAAAGCCTGTAAGAACTGTGGTATCTGTAATATTCCCACTAAAGTTGAACTGTTTTAAACAAACCGAGACGCATCTGCTTACAACAGCAATAGAGCGCTGACATAAACTTGTCAGTGTAGTTAATTTGATTAATTGTTAAATATTTATATGGTATGTGCCAATGAAACTCAAACTAGATTGGCAGAAGAACAAAATACACTAAAATGGAAAAATATACTATAAAAAAGAACCATTCAAATATCCTTAAAAGCATACAAATTGCTGTCAGCCTCTCTGTGGTGGACAAACACAAACATGGCTGAAGCTGCTCAGAGTGGGACGAGGGAGGAGAAAGCCAGCCATCCTCTCTCCTTCTACTCCTGCAGTGATTTATCTTCTTCCACTAACTGGGGCACAGAGGGGGGAGGAGGTGGGCAGTATAGGGTGTCCTACCCTCACCCCCCTCCAGGAAAAAAAAGGAAAAAAAACAAACAAAACCCTGCCACCCTGTTACCAAACCCTGGAGGCCTGCTCTACTTCCAGCCACCTGGTTGACTTTGCTACAGTGTGTGTGTGTGTGTGTGTGTGTGTGTGTGTGTGTGTGTGTGTGTGTGTGTGTGTGTGTGTGTGTGTGTGTTTTTTGGGGGGAGGTGTGTAACTTTCACCTGCACTCAGAAATAGATGAATTGAAGATGATAAAAAAAACGCAATCTGAAAAGAGACAGTACTGTAAAGGTAATAGAGCAGACTGGGTTGCAGCAGCAGCATTTAATTCTGTTGCAATAAAGTTGTGTCGTTAAGCTCGACCAAGGGCAGAATTTCCTCTCCCTAAATTAAATATGAAATGTCTGCATTCTGGCCCTGCGACTATCACGGGAGCCCGTCAACAGAAAATATCCCAGGGAGGGGGGGCTGGATGAAAAATGCATCTGCAGTTTGGAGCAGGCCTTGTAGGGATTTTAATGTGATACTGACACATTTGTATAAATGAGTAAAACAAAGTTTTATAGAAGAAACTCGATAGATGCATTTGTGCTAGTTTAGGTTAACATCATACCCATAAATATAATTTCTAAACAGTTATCAACAACAACAACAATGCACAATGGGCTGCATATTCAGTTTACAAGTCCCCCATAGTGCTTACTGTAAATCACACAGTGTAGCATACAGCGCAGGAGCATAAAACAGGACACTTACTGTGTTTAAGTTTTTTGGACATTGGCTTTTCAGTCCAGCCTAAAAAAACAAGTCCGCTGTGGTCTTATTGGAAGTTGAAGAAGCTGTTCTTAAGGAAGGAAAATTGGGAGAAATGCTAAGATGTGCCAAAATACACACGAAATGAACTGAAAAAAATCAGTGGCAACAGGAGTGACGAATCCAAATGTGAGAGCTTTGGTTCAAATCATCATTAATATGTACAGAAGAGGTCAGGGGAGAGCTACAAAGAGACCAAACACACTGCTAGTGTAGTTATAAAGCTTCCCCAGAGCCGGGATCTCAACAGTATTGACGCTGTGTTGAATATGCGTGGGATCATGTTGACAGGAAACAGAGCAAGAGGCAGCCAACATCCAAAGAAGAGCTTTGAATGTCCTTCGAGAAGCCTGGAGAATTAGTCCTGAAGACTACAGAAATGATAAGACTTCCTTAAGAAGTGCAAACTCATTAACGTTGTGATTTACTCATTTACTATATTTCCATGTATGTTTGGACATATTTCCATGAACTGCTGCATTTACTTCCCATTTTCCTAGAGAAATATAAACAAACGAGGAGTGGCTTAAGACTTTGATATGGCACTGTACTTTCTTTTAGATCAATAAGTCTCATTGGTCGTCTCATTACCGTCTTTCATAAAGTGACTTCAAATAAAATTCTGTATTAACAAGTCAATCAGGCCCCTATCGTTTTTCCTAAGACTGTGAAAGCATCTTCAGTGTCATCTTCAAAGTATAATGTGAATTTCTTCAAACACTGACTGAAAAAGACTCAACTTAAGCCTAGTGTAATTACTCCTCTGTGCACTACATAAGGTCACCTGGTCTCGGAGGCGATCGGTCTCTTCCTGGTATTCAGCCAGCTGCTTCTTCCACTGTTCCACGCTGCTGTTAGCTTCCTGCAGTGCTGCCACCAGCTTGGCATTGCTGTCTTGAAGAGTGAAGAGTTCAGCTTCCAAGTTGATCTCACACATAGACCTGAGGACAAGTTCGCCACACACAGACTTCGTTAATTCTCCTGAAGAACTGGTACTCTGATTCTCTTTGTTCACCTGAACCAAATCAATCGAATGAACCAATCACAACTGTTAAATGATGCTACTTTAAACAGATAATGTTTGACACTGTTGGAACGAAACCTTGGAAAGGAGAAAGCAGAAGATACAGAGGTGATAGAGTGAAACATTTCTATTATCCTGCAGTAGCTGTGTGACGAAGTTTATTGACATTTAATGAATTGAAGGAGACAGACGAGTTCTGCAAATTATGAACGTTATTATGACTTTATATCTTTTTTGGACAAGTGCTACTACAGTGAGCTTTTTTTTATTATGCCTTTAAAAAGCTTCAGCAAATATTTTTTAGGAATTAAAGTGGACCAAGAAATGCAAAAATAATTATTATGGCATGATAATTTTTCTTGGGTTTTTTTAGAATCATTTTGTTCCAAATCTGCAACAGAGCAGAGCAACACTCACCTTCATCAGTGGGAAATTGTACCACAGGGTACTAAAAAAACCCAAAACAACAGCGGTAATTTGTTCTGCTTTATTAAGTTGTGGGAAAGATTCAGTGTGCCGGTAAAGGTCATAATTCAGTGGGGATATTTAATAAAGCAGAGAGCTTCCTCTTTAGGAAGCAGAGTCTCCACCATAACGACTAAAACTGGCAACCATAATACCCCTCACCATAGCAACGGGAGAGAAGGGCCTGCATTGGCCTAAAACAATCATAAAATAAAACTGTTGGAATAATGGGCTGTAAAGCAGCTGAGAAGTGCTTCACTGGTCCCAGATGGAAGGTTGAGGGATCAATAATGACCGCTGTGATGATGATGATGATTACGAGCTGCAAAATTTAGCACCTTTCAGGCCTGGGTGGTTTTAAGTCATGGACACACATACAGATTAAAAAGAGCACAAACGTTATGGTTAGGCCTCAGGTGATGGTGTTTAATCTGCCTGCTACAGAAGAGGCACAGATATGCACACATACCACACTGCAGACCAGGGGAGAGTCCACCTGTAAAGAGCTCAGACCGACTCACTGCTGCTTTTCTAGGTAATTAGCTACAATGTTTGAGCTTATGTGTAAGGAGGGTTCATTTTCAGTCCTTGGCCATTCGCTCTTTTCAAAAAATAAATACATAAATAAAAACTGTATTTATTGATTTTTAGTTCCTAGAATAAATCAAAACGAAATATTCCAGATGTGTGGTACCCACACGCAGAACTATATATATATATCTCATCACTTGCTACTGTGCTAGCACTCAGTCTCATGTTTCATTTTAAAATTATGTGTTCTTATTGTAAACACTTTGAGGCATCTGTGATTTTGGATTACATAAATAAAAAATAAATAAAAATCACATATTTGCTTGACCTGCTTGACCCATTTAACTTCTGATTGGCTAAACACACCTGATTCCAGCCACTCAGGAGTAAAGCGAGGAAAGCTGGCCATAGCGGTGCTCGTTTCCCATGATGCAGCTCGATGCCACAGTGCAGAAATCACCTGAACGTTAAGTGAAATATGAACTAAAAAGGCACAATTCATTCCGGTTTCCACTGCATGTTCACTAATGATGTTAATCTGAAAAGAGAGCATACAGATGCAGAGTGAGCGCCACTTCTGCCTCCAGGATGACTAACGGTTTTCCTCATCTGTGGAATACATCCACGATACCATCACTACGCGCCAAAGAAGTCATGCGTTCAGTTTCTTTGAATGCGAAAAGAAGAGAAGTGTGACGCCTTAACAATGGCGTGCACTCTATAAAGGCTTTGCAATTTAATGGCTCGTAAGTCCGCCTCAGACAGGATACAGGGGACTTTTTACTCAGTGCTTTGAATTCTTACATATGCTCGTGCAGCCAAGCTGGGGGTTAGACACTGCATTATACGAGTGGGTACGTGAAACAAAAGATGGAGGATCCAAGTAATGAGCTTAATCAAAAGATAATCCAGTACTTCAATACGATCAAAATCTGGCAACATGCGTATGAATACATTTAGGAGGAGAAACCTGATGTCACTGGTGAATAACAGGGAGTTTTCTTATAGTTAAAGCAATACTTTATCCATTCTTAGTACAGTATGTAAAAGGAGGGAGTGACAGATTTGTTTAAAATACTTTTGGATTTCCAGTGAAGAAAACAGTTGTACTGTGACTAAGCGATACAGAAAAGTTTTCTTGAGGTAGCAAGCTAAAGAGAATGCTTTCTAAAAGTTTCAATACTCCCACATGCACATCTGACAGTGATAGCCCATGGCTGTTTGACACCTATAAAATAATCTAGAACAGTTTATTGCTTTATTTTTATATAAAAACATAGCAATACGATATATTTTTGCTATGTCAGAAAAGACTGAAACATTTTCATTTTATGGCTTTCTTTCTGTCTGTATATGCATCTGTTGAGGGAGTTTTAAGCATTTCAGAAACACAATCTGTCATTACCCTTCAGACAACATCTTCTTGACCCTTTCTTTCTCTGCTGTCAGCTCCACTTCAGCACTCTTGCTGCGAAACAGCTTTTCCTCCCCGGGCCCGTTGACTGTCAGCAGCGGCGGTGAATGGCGGTCCTCCGACAGCTCCTGAAACAGACAGCGCACGGACCAACGGGGATAACAATACAAACAGGATCTGAACACTGAAGAGATGACATGATGTCAAACCATCAGTTTCGTGTAGTACAAGAAAAAAGGCTAGATAAACCAGGACCTTTCATGGAAGCGTTATTGGAAAAAGGGGATTCTTCCTTGTTTGCGATTACGCCGTAAATCCTCAGGAGCTGCGCTGCAGTTTTCATATCAGACAACAAGAGTGCTCAAGCAGAAAGTGCACGATTAAGTGGCAAGAGCACTTCAACAGGGTACATTTCCAGTATTCTGCATTGTTATATTGAGTGTGTGGTAGAAATGACAGTGAATGCTTTGATAGACCAGCATGGCCAAATGCAGGACAATAATTCTACATTTCTGTTGCTCTTTCTTCAAAGCACAGGCTTAAACTGGTGGCCCCTCCGTTAACATCCCTATACTCAAACCTGTCATCGGGACACAACAGACCAAACACAGTAGCAACAACACAGGACAGAGCTCAACATACCGGTGCTTGATATGTCCCATCTGGGCTTCTGTAAACAGGCTCTACACAAAGCGAGCAGCCATGTGTGGAGCCCAGCTGCTTTTATACAGCATCACAGATCTGATTGGACTCTGATTCAACAAGAAGTGACTAAGATACAGCTGCTCCTTCCAAGGGCTCATCTTTCCGTGTGTGTACAGAAAAAGTATGTGCATCGTGTCACCGTGTGTGCATTGGTTGAGAAATGACACATACCGCACATCTGGTAAGAGGCGAACTGGTAGCACAGGTTACATACTGGAGGGATTCAACGTTCATTTTGGAAGCTGGTTTAGGGAAAATTAACTGTTAATTTCAGACTAGCTTGTGTCATAATAAAAGTAAATAACAGACATAAAAATCAACTTCAAACACCAACAGCTGTTCAACAGCTGTCTTCCACATCACATGATCCTCCTCAGCAGATGTCATGGAATATTTCATGTTCAGACTTTTGTTCTGTCAAATATATCAGATTTATCACCTTAAATATGAAAGCCAAGCCTAATTTTTAGTCACTGCCTTTTTTGAATAAATATTCACTCGATGAACCAAAAATAATCATCCACACAATCTCTTTGTCTTTGAATCAAGTGTTTTCAGCCCCATTGCCAAAGGCGTATAAAATCAAGCAAAAAACAAACATTTATGAAAGAACAGGTCATTTTAAAGAGTTTCCTAAATGCTAGAAGTTCCTCAATCAACCTTAAGTGTTATTATTGAAGAATGGACTGTAAACCCAGTAACTGACCTCCAAACCTCCTTTGATGTTAGCAAGGGACTAAATTTAAGATGGAATTATTAATAGGAGGCTACAGAAATATACCAAGACATCAATGTAAACTATTAGTTTTTTTCTGAAAACTAAATAACAGATGAATTATTGAAATAACAAGAGCCTTCATAAAATTAACCCACCGCTTCTTTACACATTATCTGAGCACAAATATTTGAGATATTTGTTAAGCTGAACACCATACCCATATTTTAGCCCAAGTATTTAGCTTAATCAAACTGAGCAACATAAAAAGAGACCTAAAATCTGACATTATACTTGGCTCGTCTAACCAATCTGCTTTGATATTTACATTCCCTGCTGCCCAGAAAACGGTTCATGCATCCTGTCACACATTTTTGGGAACCACTCTGGTTAATCTGTGGCTGTGGGCTAAAAGGCAGCTCCACTTGCTTTTTAAAAGCATGCAGATGAATTAGCTCAGGCACATTTCTATACCACCCGTCGCCCTCTTTCTTTCTTCTTCTTCATGGAAACCCAAACCTGAATTCGTCAACGGCCCAGTCTCTCACTGGAGTATCGCAACCCTGCACTTACTGTAGAAAGAGCTTGTATTATTAATTTGAGTGCGCCTGACTCTGTTCCCCTGAGGACAACGGTTTATTATCTACAGCTCAGCAGCTCCGAGTTTATGCTTATGGATGGATATGGAAATAAAACACACAGCTGACTCAATGTGGATGAGCTCTGTGTCCAAAGGAAGGAATGAGAGAGGAGGAAAATCAAAGCTAAAACAACTCCAGTCCGGACCCCCAAAGCCAACGAATCGACTATGTGTATTGCTGAATAATTCATAGCACAGATCATGTTTAAGTCATAAATGGGATTGCACATTTACAGCAGGTTCCCCCTTTTTTAAAATTTGGTGTGTTGTTTGCTAACAGACTGAGTGGAAACAAAACAGAGACGCTAAGAACACGGACTAATTAGCCAGAGTTCAAACAACTTCCAGTTTTTAAAGGATGTATTTGTGCATTTGTTTTCAGGAGATGTTGGGGAGAAAAAAGAAATCAATGAAATGTTTCCCCTGATGATGGGGGAGGCGTGATGAATTCAGTTTTCTGTAATACTTAAATTAAAAGAAAAAATACAGAGTCGATTATACTCTTTGTTGTTGTTGTTGTTGTTGTAGCCATACTTAAAGATCGTTTTCCCTTTCGTGGCAAACGCTCGGTTTATTCTGAAACTTTAATTTGCTCTCAAGTCGACTTTGATCAGACTCCAGATAAATTATTGAGCGCGAGTGTCCGTGCAACACCAAGTCTACGAGCAGCAGTTCCATCGACAAAACAGTCATCTTTGCTGTGTTTGTTGTAGGTTGGTGCTCGTGTTTTCACGCACCTGTGAAAGCTGAGATGGATGAGCGTGCGTCCCACGATGCATCAGCAAAAGAGAAAGAAGAGGAGAGAGAAAAAATGTTATTATATGATAAAAAAAACCCTCTTAAAGTGAAGGCAAAGGCAGTTATCAGCAGCATGGCGAGGGATCTTTTTTTTTTGCTTGTGGATTTCCTCTGTGTGTCACAATGAAACAATTTCTTCGACATTTACAAGTGACTTTGGTCTCCTTTTAACAAAAACAGCCTTCACAGTAGTAGGAAACTGGTGCTACGCAGCAAGAGAACTTGTAAGTGCAGCTCGCAGATGCGGAGGGAAAGTTGAAGGTTACAGGCAAGCGGCCGAGGGACGAGACAAGAATTAATCTGCACATCATAGTAAATGATGCTTTCAAGGGCTTTCAAATCTGGCTTAAGCACAGTTATTTTAACTAAGCATATACTGTTTTCCAGACATTGCATGCCACTTGTTTGTGTGGCGTTACACAAGGTTATTGGCAGAAGCACTGACTCCAGCTGAAGGACGAACACACGGACAAACTGTACCAACAGATTAAGAGGCGCTCAGAAGTCCCGCCCACACACTGACGGACAGTCCATGGAAATAACAGCAAGGCGAGCTTAGCAACAAAGAAACATTAAGAGTAAATATAAAAGAAGAATAAACGCAGCACATATTTTTCCACTGTCATCATAAAAGAGAACATTCAGTTTGTGATGCCCAGCTCAGCAGGCACTCATACAATATAATGCACGTGCGTGTTGTGTTGTTTTTTTAAACACATAAACAGCAACTTATAAACTTTTCAGGGTCCTGAGAGAATCCCGGCTTGATAATCGGTGGAATCCCAGAAACTGTAAATATTAAATTGCTTTCCTGAGAGCTTTCCTCATGACGGCTCCGCACCACTGTGTGTCTTAAGTACATCTACACTGTTTACTTATTTATCCCAGCCTCAGTCCATTTGCTTCCTTAGCTCTATAATGCCTCTCTTTCTCTCTCAGTTATACTCCCCACTTGACTTATTCATGTCTCTATGCATCTGAAGGTACCTGCACGGGTTTCCCTTGAAGCACCTGTCCTTACCCATTGAACGACACACAGTCACGCATTCACTTTTCAGCTGCTTTTAATGTCAAGACCGGGGTTTAAAATATTGATAGCTGGCATTTCTGACTCGACATGGGCGAAGGAGACGAAGAGGAAAAGAAACAAATGTTTGCTGGCCATCAGAGGATGGTAACAGCTTCTGTAGCCTGCTGTGATCACGCTGAGAGAAACACGAATACATATGGACTGTTTCTGACATACATTTACTGTGCAGTCGTGTTTCAACTCATTTCAAACTGGATATTATTGTAATAATAAAAGAAAATCCTTCTAGAAGCTAATTAATGCCAATAAAATACAGGAGTTTATCTGGGTTGGGGTTTTATTCTCACTGAGTATTAAAACCCTTAAATACAATGAAATATTCTTCCTAATTATTTCTCAGTTCCTTAAAACTATTATCCCAGTTACAGCTCTGTGTTTATCATTGTTCATTTATTTTATCTCGCCGGCTTCGCCGTCTCCTCTTCCATCTCATCTTTAAGCTCTGCAAATACGCCAGAAAGCTGGAGCTCCGCTGCATGCAGATCCCCTGCTGCTATCCACACACACACGTAGAATATGTGCTCGGTAGAGCCTGAGGCTGCAAAGATACAGCTCTGCAATACCGCGGGGCTTTTACTGACCAACTGTAGGTGATACAAGACCTATTGATGCACTGGCAGGAAAACAAAACAAGACAAAATAACGCAGCTTCTCTGCAGAACTGCACGCGGGGAAGTTAGGAAGACGTTTGTCGGTTTATTGTGCCTTTGCTCAAGTATTTTTGTGTTTTTAATTTAAGAGCAATAAGTTTCTCAACAAACGCTTGCATAACGCTTTAAACTCCGCTCTGCACAACCGAGCGAGTTGCTGTCAGGCAGAATGTGCCCATGTGTTTGTAGAGAACTTTAAACAGTACTCACACATTGGCAACTGTTTACAAAAGCTTAACAGCCTTAATGGAGCTCTTGACTGGCATTACTGCCACACTGGAGCTGCCATCAATACTTGGCAGCGGCTCAAACCTGCCTCGTCCTCGTGTGCTCGCAGCCTATAACAACGTTGATTGGGTATTATTTCCACATTATACCGCCGCAGACAGTCAGCAGTATGGTGTTTTACAATGCGCTGCGGTGAGCCAGAAGAGAGACGACGTGATAATAGCCACAGCGCCTCTGCGTTTACGGCCTGCCACAAAATCAATGACTGCTGTCTTATTGAGAAATCAGTCCAGCTTGTTCGCCTGCCTCTGACCTTGCAGTTCTAACCGGGTGACATTTCTCTGTGTGTGTCTGTGGTTGGCTTATTGAGACATATTCATGTGCTGAGAGAAGTCTTTTTCTTTTTCAAAATCAACCAGCCAACAAAACAGGTCTCTTGTTGCCATGGCGACTGCAAGTAACACATCTGCTCGTTATTATGTTACTAACCCTGACCTCTGACCTCCCAGTGATGCAGGCCTTTCACATTACACCAACTGACTGAGAGCTTAAAATCATATCTCTATGCCCAGTGTCCTTACTGCAAATGAAAATGTGTTTTATTTACTTCTTTTCTGGATTTTTCGAATTTGGGAACACTTTGGGAACGCATTTAAAAATTAATCAGCAAATCATATGTATAAAGATATGTTCATGGTTTTAAAGATCAAACTTTAAGCTTTCAAAATAGCTAATAGGGACACCGTAGCAACAGTAATTGTAATTTTTTTGTGTTTTCTGTGATACGTTAAGTTAGTTTGAAATAGCCATGCTTTAGCTGGATTGAGAGAAACTGTGGTGGCGTTCACAGATGCAGACAACACTTGGGAACAAGGTCCAAATTTTGCAAAGCATCATATGTGTCTGAACTTATCAATTCCTCTGCTAACGCCTGCATGTGCTGACAGTGCACACAGACTGCAAAGCAACAACGTCAAACATGTGTTAGAACTAGTGTTGCCATAAAAAAGGAGATGACAACAGAAGTAGTTATAAGCTCTGTAATATGATGAGTTCAAATGGCGAAAGTCCAGCAACATGCCGAAACATCTTTCTACATAACATAGGATTCACTCCCAGGACTGTTGTATTTCAGCTCTGTTTGTGCACCACAAGTGTTACTGCTACTGTTTCCCAGCTGAACAGATCATCTGTACAGATGCTGAACACGGGTTTATTAGACTTAAATTAATGACAAAAAATATATTACCTCAATTTTTAGACGTTGACTGAGAGACTGATGACACATGTAGCACTAGGAAGTATTCTGTTTGGGATTTTAGATAATATAGCAAGTGTGCTGACACTGGAGTTGTTCATCGAGATGTCCCTTAATGAAGGAAATGTGGAAATTACTTTAATCAAAGTCAAATTTATTTTAATTGCACTCACCTACTGAATATTCCCTCTGATAAATACCCATAGTCTCATCAATTACAAACAGACTATGGGTATTTGCTGCGATTTATTTTGCAGCAAATCAGGACTAAGCATAAATATACTATGAACATATTTGTGCAATGTATTTCCTCAGATGGGAATGTACACTCACTGGCCACTTTATTAGGTATGGCTCAACTGCTTATTAGCCTAACTATCTAATCAGCCAATTACATGTTGCAAATGAAATGCATTAAGGCAGGTAGACATGGTCAAGACAACCTGTTGAAGTTCAAACAGAGAATCAGAGGATGAATGATTTTGGTGACTTTGAAGATTGCGTGGCTGTTGGTGCTACACAGCCTGGTCTGAATATTTCAGAAACTGTTGATCTACTGGGAATTTTCCCACTCAGCCATCTGTGGGGTTTACAGAGGATGGTCTGAAAAGGGAAAACAACCAGTGAGAAGCAGATCTCTGGGTGAAAATGCCTTTCTGTTGCTGTCAGAGGTCAGAGGAGAATGGTCCAAATTTGGCCTAAAAAGCACCGTGAATCCATCCCGTCTTGTATCAATGTTTCAGGAGGCTGGTGGTGGGAATATTTTCCTGGCACACTTTGGACTCCTAGGTTCCAACTCAGCATCGTTTAAATGCCACAGTCTTGACCAAAATCTCTGAGGAATGTTTCCAGTGCCTTGCCGAATCTATCCAAGAAAGAATGAAGGCAAAAATGGTAAATGGCCTGTATTTGTATAGCGCTTTACTCAGTCCCTATGGACCCCAAAGCACTTTACACTACATTCAGTCATCCACCCATTCACACACACATTCACGGGGCTCGAACCGGCAACCTTCCGATTACAAGACAAACTGCCAACCCTTGAGCCACGATTGCCCAACACAACACTAGCGAGGTGTACCTAATAAAGTGGACGGGGAAGTGGCGTAAGACTGTGGCACTCCAAACATTTCTATCAAAAACTGTGACTATAACCTCCTAAAGAGCAGATTGGGTCTGCAGCAGAACTTAGCACCGTAATCTTGGCAGATTTGTGACAGTGGAGATTTTAACCTCAGCAAACATCACAAACCCGTTCACCTGGTTTCAGAACAGACCCTTCACATCAGCTTGTGTGGAGGTCTATTAGGTACCAGCACACAAATTTAACAAAGGTTTACCATTAACTGTCACATACTTTGATAAAATCCAACTCTTTCCAGGAATTAATGCTCTGCTTTGATGTATCCAGGACTGTTTTCTCTCAGCCTCGACACACTATCAGCTCTTATCTGAGAGTCTCAGTGGTGAGGTTGTGGTTGGCAGCGTGACTCTGCAATCTCCCGTAGCTGCCGAGTGGCTCTTTGTTAAGACTTACGCTCAGTGCACACCCACAAAAGAATAAACAAGCACTTTACTCCGTTTTGAATCTGCATTGCTACAACATCCAAAGCCGCTCTCAACTCTAACACTTGGCAGAAATAAGCAATGTACAAAGGTTGGCAGAGCAGCTCTGAGACTTCCAAATGTTTGCAAGAGATACTGTTTCCTCCATTTGAAAAAGAAAACAGCAACTAATAAATCACAACTTCTATAAATACCACTCTGTGCCTTAGGCTTTAGCACACAATGTCACAATGCAGCAGCTTTTGTGAGATGACGGACATAAAATTTCCACCACTGACAAACTTTCACTTCTCCACCTGAACCCCTGACTTATCGAGTTCACCAAGAAACTGCCTACTGTGGCAGGACAAAAGCTGCCCATTGTCCTGTCAGCAGCAGCCAGATTCTCTTCAATTATAGATGATTGAGCTCCCACCTCCATCCACCCTTCTTTATCCTCCGTACTTCGGATCTGTCATTCTTCTTCCTTTCTTTGAGTCCCAGCCATTACTGCCCCTCTGAACACCTTCAGCGCTCGCATTTCTTTTTGCCTCCATTTTTCATGCATGAAATCTTTTAATGGAGTTAGCCGGCGAGAGAATAATGGAGCAGCCAGATGGGGATCATATAATCCCTCGTGATTCTGTATATGTTTAAAATAGAAACAAAGGCACAGAGTTTGTCGGGATATTAGCGCTCTGCTGTCATATTGGGGCAAAGGCCACGGAGACCATCAAGTCTGTTTAAAAGACACACAGTAAGTCTACTACTTGAACCTGCTGTCCATGGTTTAATGTTCTCTCAGAGATTCTTATAGATGTGTGTTTAATGGTTTAAAATTGCTACCAACAGCTCTTAAATATGATGAAGAAAACAAATTATATCACATTTTCCTCATTTTATTGTAATGATTTATTAGTTGAAGTAAAACCACGCACACTATTGTTACATTGTGAGATCTCTACCACTCAACAATCCTCCCGGCAGCCAAAAACAGCGCTCATCTGGGACGCCAAAAGCATCTAAAAGCTGCCTTTAAGCAGCTCAGCAGACAGATGTTTGCTCAAAAACCTGCCTCGGCTCCTCAGGATAACACACAGGCAGTTGTTTTTCCCTTCCCTTCACAAAAAAAAACGTTCCTGTGCCCAACATGTTTGGAAAGTGAACTTCCACACCAGCAAGTAGAAAACCTTTTAAGCAGTGATTTGTGTTTTGTTTGGCAAGACTGCGTGCATCCCTCCCTCGTCGTATAGCTGAACGCTGATATGTCTTTGATGGTAATTCTCAGATCTGTTATGATTTTTAGCTGCTTTCACTTTGATTCTTGTGAGCTACGGAGTTTCGATTTTCTCCCTCTAGGATGCTCCAATCAACCAGAGTAAGAGGACAACCTGTCTTTTTTAGAGATTTAAGCAAGTGCAGCATCGCTTTACCTGTGGAGCTGCAATGTTGAGTGCAGGGTTGGCCAGCTCAAACCTCTCCTGGGATTTCTCTCTGGCTAGACGGGCTGCCTCCTTCACCTCCTTAAACTGCTCAGCAAACTGCAGATTGAGGAAGAGAAAAGACAGAAATTACACTCGGTTTGAAAACGTCACAAAGTTTCCTCCTGGAGAATATCTAGAGTGTCCGATCAATTTATGTTCTGGCACTAAAGTCTGTCTGATCTCGCAATAAATTATCTAAAGTGCTAAATCTAGTAAATTAAACTCCCTTTAATTCATTTCAGGTAAAAAGAGAAATCTTGAAGATGAATGAACGTCACCAAAGGAAACACTGCGATAAAATGAAAATGCACACGTGTGCTGTGGATGCATTTTAAATATAATCTGAAAGATGTTCAAAACCAAAGAGAAAACGCTGCCCTTGATCATCACAGGAGTGACCTCTACTGCTTCACAGTCCTCTTTCTTAAATCTCCTCTTTGTTTGCGACATCTAATAAATTAGCGATGCTCTGAAGTGTGTGTGTGTTGTGCTCACCTGCTGCAGCTG
Source organism: Haplochromis burtoni (assembly GCF_018398535.1). Lineage (NCBI taxonomy): Eukaryota > Metazoa > Chordata > Actinopteri > Cichliformes > Cichlidae > Haplochromis > Haplochromis burtoni. The sequence goes on along the minus strand of NW_024582986.1, from coordinate 173,555 downwards.
CTGCTCTGTGGAGAAGCCTAGACCGTAAACGGTGTTGGCCCGGCTGTCTGCCCACTGGCCAAACTTTTGGGAGGTTTTGGTGAAAGTCATGTTGGGGGTGACGGTGCTGTTGATGATGGCCTGGCGCCACAGAGAGTAAAAACAATAAATCACATGAATAAAGCGCAGAAAGACCCCTGAAGGAAAAGTGGGCTATTTTTTGTGATAAATGAAGCAATGCTGCCAGAAATGTAGGACATAAATAAGAAAGAGGCACAAAAAAAAAAGTTAAATATGTTGTATTTGATATGTAGACTGGAGCACATGGAGACTACATCTATAAAGCATACAGAGGACTTACAGATAAACATAAATCTGAGATATGAAGTATTTGGGTTTTTCTAATAAACCAATCAAGGTCAGGGTGGATGATCTTCACCATCATAATTAACTAGTGAGATGTTTGGCACTCGTCAAGTTATTTCAAAAGTCTGTTTTCCAAGATCCCTTTCGGGGATAAATGATGATATACAAATCAAACAGAAGAAGGACATTAATAATTACTGCCAACAAAAAAAGATTTTTCATTTTGTACAAACTGAGCGAAAAGAGAGCATCTATTCACTGTAGCTCATCACAGCAAACTGGGCAGTGTGTGAGCAACAATCACAGCATCACCAAACGAATCATGTGACTATAATCCCTGACATTAAAAATAAATTTGTGTCACATACAGTTGCAATCAGAGACAAAAACAACCTATAACCAGGCCACGGAAAGCGAGCTACGTGAAAAAGCTCGTTCTGTTGTGCAACGATCTCTTCTGTAATATTCTCGAGTGAGCAGTCTGATGAGGTGAATTTGTTGCCAAATGATTTCTTTATTCTCTTCTCCAAAAGCCTCCAGTCTCAGGGTGGCAAATTGGCACAACTGGCTGAAAAACAACAAAGTGCAGCGTTTTCTCTGAATTTCTTTCACTAACAAGATATCCTGTTAGGGACTCCCAGGTGCTTCAGCGCTGCTGTGGAGGCTGCGTTACCAATGTGGGTGCGTTAGAGATTTTCTGCTGACGATGGGTGTGTTTGAGTAATGCAATCCCACCCAAAACAGCCACAAAGCAAACAGATCTTCTTCCAGTGCTTCAAAGAATCTCATTTGCTAAATAAAATGCAGGAGAGGAGAATATAATACTCCACAAACAGTGTCTCTACATCAGTGCTATACTAGTACCAGATGAGGAAAATGCAATTAAGATAAAAGTAAAGTAAAATTATATTTATACAGCACCTTTGAAGAGAAGTATCACAAAGTGCTTCACAACAAAAGTGGTGAGTTTTAGCTGCTTTTTATAAGAGCCGGGGTCTGAGGGCCACTGTTGCAAAATGTGTAGGAAAACATACAGTATGTGAGGGGAGGTGTGATAGAGACAACCCTAAAAATGCTAATTCACACAGTCCCACACGTCAGGCTTCCTGTATTTAATAGAAATGTTTTCAATAAATGCAGAAACAAATGTTCATAAAATTAATGGATGCTAAAAGAATTGAGAAAGTTTGTTTAGAAGGTGGTTTGCTTTCATCGTAAAAACCTGAGGACGATTCATTGTCTAATGTGCCTCAGCTCCAGAGTTTGTGGTAACACGTGAATGACTCAAAAGTGACCCGATGAGGAATTATAAAAGCAAGCAGCAATTTCAGAGGATTAAAAATAAAATATGGCAAAAAACTGCAGTTCCTCTAATGGCCAAAAATACATCAACTGCATAGATTCCTGTAAAATATCCAAATTACACTGGCATGTATGTAAAAATAGTCTATATAAGGACTTTCTCCTTTCTAACTACTGGCGGTCCTCTTTCACCAGTTGTGCCTTATTAAACTATTAGCTGCCAAGCTAGGCTTTACCTCTGTGTTTGTGGTATTGTTGCCTTTTGAAGTTTTTTTAATGCATAAAATACAGCACATTTAAAAAGTCTGTGCTGAAATTTTATTTTTTAGTCTTATTAGATTTAGCAAAGCAGGTACCGGAGCATCCGTAGAGTCTATGGATGCAGCTAAAGGCTAGCAGCTGAAAAGTCCGCAAAGCACTGCATGATATGACAGCAGCTACCTCCATTGTTTACATACAGTCTATAATAAAACCCATTCATGCATCTGTGTTTGACACCACTCGGCCCGTACAGGATTCTTACAGCCCCCGTGCAGCTTTGCCTTATGCAGTAGAGCTGTGGTCAAATCTGTCCTGGCATTCCTAAAACTATTCCAGATCTGTGTTTCAGTGATGTGAACAGGCACAGATCTGAATACCTGTGTACTCTCTGACTGGATTTAAGAGTCTTGGGCTCCTACCTTAGTTCCACCCACACTGATGATCCGGTACACATTCCGGGTGGCATCATAAAAGAAGGACACAGTGACGGCATGTTTGCTGGCCGGCAGCCAGTTGCGTTTGGTGGCCGGGTCGATCTGGAAGACATGAGCTCTGGCACTGAAGATGGGCTGCTCTCTTTAAAGGAAAAGACAGGAAAAAATTAACTTGTGACTGTTTGGTGTCACGTTCATTAAAAAGCACAGTGGCACGTACACTTACGATTAAAGGGACTCCGTAAACAACTTGAGCATGTTCAAACGACATTTCTACATATCACATTAAAACATTTTTTTTTTTTTTACAAAAATGACAAGTTTAATAAGGTCATGATTATATTTGATGTCTGAATTCTGAAGAAAACAATCTATAAAGCTGTCAACACATCTGTTCATAACTGGAGAATTCAAGAATTATTTATTGTCCAAATCTGCCTGCAATCTCTAAGCTTCTTCATGTTTGAAGTGTTATCTGTAAGCCACATGCTTTGTTGCTTAAGGCCAGCAGGAGTTTATATTTCCCAACATGTTGACAGAAATAAATTTGCAGTTATCTACATTTTCTTAAAATATATTTATACAGTAAGAGAAATGGCATGAGAGGAAGAAGAATACAAAATGTTATTTATTTTATGAGCAATACAGCATTTAGCATATGGACCATCAAATTAAATGAAAAATGTTTCGGCACTTATGCATATTTGCTCGAGTGCGCCTAATCTGTTTATGTATAGTGCAATCAATCATTTTGTAACAACACGTCACTTCTACCGGGAGGTAAATGTATCACCTTCAGCCTGAACTCTTTACTTGTCACTCAGCTCTATCACAGACAGAGAGGGGAGCCTGAGGTCAGCCGTTACATGCCTGATTTCTCAGGAGACTTAAATCTGTCTGCATGTGACGCTCTCGGCTGAGCCAGTTTTCACAGAGGAGAAACTCTTTAGGGGCTCTGAATATAAAGAGGAGTGATCTTTGGAGCATCACAGAGCAATGTTGGACCGTCACTTTAAGTGGAACACAGGGTCTGTGTGTCGTAAGATACATATTTATATTTTTCACTCAAACTAGCTGTGGCTGTATTTGCACAGTTTCTGAGATATCCACATGGATATCTGACCTGACAGTTTTGACACTTCAGTCTTCCTGTCACTAATTTCATTCGCAGTTAAACTTGCTCTACATTTTATTTATTTATTTTTTTGGTTTGTTTTCTTTTGTTTTTACTTTTTAGGATAATAACACAGGAAGAAAACAATATAAACAAAGCACAGAAACCTTGTGAAATACTCACTCGAAGCATTTTATTTACATCATAGGTATCAACAGCAGGAGTCAGCAGTAACACCCATAACCCTCAAAACTCTCTTAAATGAACTGAAGTGAACGGATCAGGATCTCACTCAAGTAATATCAAATGTTTCTATCAAATTACCAGGATGCAACCTTATAGAATATAATTCTACCTTTTTCACTCAATTTTAATGAGCAGCTGGCTTGAAATTCTAACAGAGGCGGTGCTTTTGAGTCTTCCTGAAACTTGGGTGAAGCTAATTTTGGTTGGAGCAGGTTCTTTTTAGCTGGCAGTCGCTGTATAGATTAATGTTGGATGGAATAATTACAGACAAAATAAGGCAATTCTGTTAATAAGTGTTTGTTTTTTGCTTTTTCTGGAAAAACAACTGTAGTCTCAGTTCTTTTCTGATCTTTTTGAGCCATAGAGAAAATTGCAAATTGTACAACAGTTTTTAGCTCACTAATCTAAGACTATTCCACCTGTATCCAACAAAAACAGTGACTTAGTATCATTATTCTTTGATGTAAAACTGTCAGGATGCAAATCATCAACTAAAATACTCCAATCTCTAAATGTGCTTGTGTTTCTCACAGACCTTCAGGTCATTCATGCCTTCCTGGTGTAATGAGGCTATTGATGCAAATGAAGCTGAAGATTTGCTATGTGCTAGCGGTCCAATTAGCGCCCCGGCCTCTTTGAAGGCAATGACATAGACTCGCTGTGGGCTGGACAATAAGCGACTACACAGGATCTTTGGAGAATTCACGCAACACTACACAGCTAATAGAGTTTGCACAAAGTCAGTGTAGCCAATGAGCCATTCTCATGGAAAGTCAATTATATAGCAACAATAATGAGGATAATGTGCAACGTGAGTAGGCTTTGGTCCTTCTCCAAGCAGGAGAAACACGCATGTATATAGGTCAGCAATGACTATATGAAGAATTGTTCCTGCAGGATTTGCTTGGCATTACTCAACATTTGCATACAAACAATAGTTCTTAGTGTTTCAGCACAAATGCTGAAGTACAAGAGACAATAGACAATAGCAGCACCAGCAAGCGAGCAGATTTCAGGTCCAGGATGGCTGCAGCAACAGATATAAGGACTATCACTGACTTCTGATAGAAATGATAGTACCCAAAAGTGGATTCAATCAAAAAACAAGTAAGGAAATATCACATTAGTCCATGTACACACTGGATTTACTGGTTTCATTCCTATTCTAATAATATTCTGACAAGTCGCTCATACTTTTTTCACTGAGGATAAAGAAACATTAACATTTTTTATCCATAATTGTTCCATCATAATGTCCCCAAAGACAGAAAAATGTGAGGCACTGATTTTACACAAGCATTCAGAGAGCAGGAACTCCTTTAATAAAAACCTTTAGACCTCAGAGTTCAGTGCGAACTGCTTTGCTCACATTTTTGTGAGGGCCAAAAAAAAAAAAAGAAGTGATTTGACATTGATTATTTTCTTTTTCCAACCATTCTGTTTTTTGTTTGGTGACTTGCTTGTTGTATAACCCAAATTTGGCAAAGCTTTAATTACTAGACAGATGGCCTCACATTCGTTTCTAGAGAAATGTGAGGCCAATTAAAGAGGCGTTGATGGTTGACTCGGTGACTGCACGGTGCCCAGGTCCTCTGGCTGCAAGTCTAAATCATCACCCCTCCACTACCGTGTTTGGCAGCTGGTTTGGCTTTTCTGGTATCCTGTTTGTGGCACAGATTACTCAAAATCATGAAATAAAAAGCTGTGCAGTAATAGTTTTCCACTCTGCTACTATATTTGTTACTTAGTCAGTCACTTCAGAGCACTGATAACATTAGACATGGCTACACAAAGAGCAACATTCAGTCTCAACCCTTAATACTGCAACATTTAAGCTGCACTAGTAACAGTTAGTCACACTTGTACAGTTTTTTGTTTTATCAGTTTTTAATATCGTTTCTCCCTGGCAGTCCGTCACATTCGATCCGATTTCTGACGTTGAAGCTACAAAAAATAAATAAATAAATAAATAACCAAACAGCATTTTTTGCAGCCATCTCTAAAACATGGTGGACGCTCCATCATAGTTTGAGGTTTTTCAGTCAGTGGCATTGAGGATCTAGTCAAACTGATGGAATGGTGAATTTAGAAAAGTACCTTTAGATTTTGAACCACCGTGAAATTTAATTTGTTATGCACCTAATTCCACACAGCTTTATTTTTCAATGATCCCAAACACACTGCCACTGTAGTAAAAGAAGAAAAACACACAGCGGAACACTATCAGTCAGAGACGGGCCTCCCCAGAGCTCAGACATCTGAAGCAGTGCGGAATCATTTTGACAGAGAAGGTAACAAAAGTCTAAAAGTCAGTCAACATCCAAAGAAGAGCTTCGAAGGTCCTTCAAGAAGCCCGGAGAGCGATTCCTGGAGACTACTTTAAGAAACGACATGAAAGTTTGCCCAACACAGTTCTGACTCTGTTGAAGAATGAAGATGGTCACAAGAAATATTGGCTTTCAAGCTCATTAGAATTAAATTACTTGTTTTAGACAACAATCGCTTTACACTCCATTGTTTTACTTGGTTTTCACTGTCATTCACAATAAGTTGATAAGTTGAGACAAACATTTACAAATGTATTATTATCTGTGTTGTTACCACAGACCATTGCCCATTTCTGTAGGGAGAAATTCAGCGCTGTTCCTTCTTGTACATATCGTGATTTTTAATACAGTATCATTCATTCATGCCCTTTCCCCCTTCTTGCTGGAGTCAGTGCTTGCCCAAACAAATTACAAGCTCATGTAATGCTTTTATTTTGACATTTAACAGGTCATGAAAACAGATAGTAATTCATTTTACACCAAGCATTTTCCTACTGAAAATGGATAGGTGTGAAATCTATTTTCAATCAAGCAAGACTTTTGTTTTGTGTATACTGCACTGCCCTACTTCAGCATGAAAACTGTGAAAACTACGTAGGTTTGACGAGAATTAGCAGAGAAACCGATCAAACGATGAATTGATTCTAGCACACTGAAGTTCCAGCTCTTCTTTCATATGCGATCCACTCCTAATTACAATTCTCCATGTGATACTTGAAGGCAGCAGAAGTTTGGACAAATCTTTAAACTTTAATGCAATGCAGAGAATAATATCACACACGCTTAAACTCCATATCTGATGGTCTTGGAGGTGGAGATTTCAAAATAATTGCTTTCATTCCATTGTTACTTCATCACTGTCAGTTTAAATTTATCTGGGATGTGATTTTCCTCCTAACGGAGGTAATGAACCGTTATCGGAGATGTCTGAGCAGTAATTTGAAACTGAGCACAAATGGCTGCAAAGTGAAAACAGCCACGTAGGTCAGCTGAGGTGTATTAAAGCCGTCTTTTTCGCTGATGGCTTCCCTCTATAGAGCATTGGCACTGTATCTATTACCCGTCACCCAGATGTAGCTATCAGGTGCCTCTGTTTATGGCCTCTGCTGCACACAGTAGCCAAGTAATATTTTTCTGTCGCTGCGAGGAATGATTTCATTGGTGAGAAAAAGCTTGAAGGAGACAGACTGCAGAGATCTGTTTTTCTTCTTTTTGGCTCAGTGAAACATTCGATAAGATCTCTCATTCTGTATGTGCACCCTTATCCTTGAAATTCATATGAATGTTTCTTGGGAATTAATTTATTATGAAGGTGGAGTGTAGCGGCTGGCCTCAGGGCTGAGTGCCCCCTTCTCCATGTGATGTCAGAGCTGGAAGTTCATGTTGTGGATTAAAAGAAACTTTAAATTTCATTCAAGAGCTCAGACACAGCTGCTTTACTCTTCCATCCTCTGACAATGGCGGGAAATAAAGATTTAAGGCAAACTTCAAGTGACTTTATTGTGGCAAGGTGTAATTCCTAAGCTACTATTTTTGGCTGTGCATCAAAATCACCATCCAATTCAGAAGCTGCAGACTTGTGCAGTGCATGGATACAGAGATCTGCAGAAGGAAAGATAAAATGTCCCAGAAAGGCATGAACAGTGATTGTGCCATTCAGGTTTGAATGGCACTCGAGAATTCAGCCTTGTAGCTCTGCTGGCTGACGTCCCAGCAGTGCTTTCTCTCCCGTATCTGCCAGGTTTTGCCTGTCTGTGTTTTTCCTGACTCTCCACTCTGACCCTGAATACATTAAAAAAAACAAAAAAACAAAAAAAAACAAACAAGAAATGTAGTAGCTGCTTTTATAACAGAGTATATCAGAGTATCCCCAACAAAACAGTCCTTCATTGACTCCCGGAAACTCTTTACTGCCATTTAGACATTATTTTATAATTATTTATTGTAATAGATTATTCCCATTATAGCTGAAAGAACTACTTAAATCAGTTCAACGACAAATATTTCAGTAGTAATTTTTTTTGTTACTGAGTATTGATAATAAGTTATAAAGGGATTTGTATGTTTCTGTTCTTATATGTGTTGCATGAAAATTGCGTTGCACTAGCTCTGCTTGTGTACTGACAATAAACTGAAGTGAACTAAATTAAGAGTCTTAAAAATAGCTGTAATTATCACCAGTGCTGTGTAAGTTCAAGCTTTGCAACAGCTGCCCCAAAGTTCAGTTCATTTGGGAGTTGAGGAAGAACATCATTATTCTGAAAACCCCAATTAACTCAAGTCAGAGAGAGAAATTAAATAAAATACAAGGTGTGGCCGAACCAATAATCTGCATCATTCTTAAACAGAATTCTAGGCTGGAGTGAAAGACCACAGAAGATACCGTATTTCCACACTATAAGGGGAACTTAAAATCCTTTAATTTTTCTCAAAAATCGACAGTGCACCTTATGTATGAATTCTGGTTGTGCTTACGGACCTCAAACGGATTTTATGTGGTACACGGCGCTCAAAAATCTGTCAAAAAATGTTTTAGTACGACTTTGATAAGCTACGCTTGATGGATTGTCTAAGCATTATGGCTACCGTAGTCAGGAGCCTCTGGGGCCAAAACTCGGTCTGCTTCAGGCCCCAAAGTCAAATGAACGCTGCAGCATCACTGAGAGTTACAACTGTCTAAATTCTTCCATCTTTAATAAAATGATCAGCTTTGCTGCTTTACCAGGTGTAACAAGTAAGTTTAACATCCAGGTGCGCCTTATGGTTCGAAAAATACGGTAACTAAAGTGGCAGAATTTCACTGGTTAAGAAAAACAAATTCATAAGAGCACTATTAAGGAGGTAGGTGCATCATTGTCAAGGTCTACAGTCCGAGCAGGCGGCAGAGGAGCCTTCATGAATGGAAATACAAAACGTTTACAACAACATGCATAGGCATTCATTGTCAAACACGGTGGAGGTAGCATTATGGCATGGGCATGTAGGGCTGCCAGTGGGAAAAGTCCTTAGTGTTTATTGAGGGCTGCTGACAGAAGTAGCAGGATGAATTCTGGGGTGTACATGGCCGTACTCTCTGCTCACATTGAGTCAGCTGCTGTAAACTGCTCATCACAGTGCAAATGGATAATGGGATATTCTTCAATGTGCACATCAGTCACCTGAATGCACCCCAAAAGAGCAGCTTTTTAGTTATTAAAATACAAAACTCAAAGCAGAGAGACCCACAACTGAAGGCAGCTGCGGTGAAAGCTCCAGCAAAGCAACTCAGGGGAGGAAACAGTATTTGATGATGTCCATGAGTGCTAGCCTGCAAAAGGATTCTAATCTGAGTATTAAAATTAATCCTTATATTTAAAATGATATTAGTTTATCCAATCATGCAGGACTGTTTTGTTTTGTTTCTAAAACCACTTCAATTGCAGTTGAAAGTCTCCACTTTAATCACATCTGGATTGTTTGATTTGAAATCCAGTGTGGTGGTGTACAGAAGCAAAACTACAAAAAACAGAAAGAAAAAAAAAATCTTTATAGACCTAAATGTCTCTTCATGAACTTTTTGCAGCTCATTGTCAGACCTTTTGTTAATGATATGTAATAACAATAACATAAAAATGTCACATTTTTGCCAATATGGCATTTTTATTTATTTTTTAAAGACGTGTTGGGTATGGTTAGCATCAAAAGGTGAAATTATTTATATCACAAGACTAAATGGATAAGTATTTTTAGTTCATTTGGTTAGTTTTGTTTGATTACACTAACTAAACAAACCAAAGTACTGTCCACTTCACTCTTTACGTGAACATTACAGCTTTCATCGGCCACTAACAGCTCTGCACAGCTAAGTAGGATAGATAACCCAAACACATTGCCTAGCATATCTTTAAATAATGCAAGTTACCAAAGCTATTTCTCAGAAGCTATTGCTCATCCATTATTTACACACATGCCAAATAAAATCTTAGTAGTACAGTAGGATCTGCAGATTCTTTGTTTTTTTCCCCCTTCATGAATGATATATATTCAGTTCACCAGTGGGTACATGCCTCATAGACTAAAACCCACTAGTTTATGTCCACATCGTGTGGTAATGACAGTGTGCACACATTACATTAAGCAGACGTGCATTATAGTGGATTTAGTTAAACTGTAAAATTCTCAGTGGAATAAGATGGTGTGCAAAACAACTACGTGCGATTTGTGGATAACATTTGTGTTTAGTGTTTTGTGAAAAGTTTTACGTGTGCATCGTAAAATGCATTCACAGAGTGTTAAATACAGCAGAAGGCTGAATGCTAAAGACTATTTTCAGAGCAGAGTCAGTAATGTAGGATTTCTTTTCTTGCTGTTGACTTACGATTTTATTTTACAGTCTTATTTTTTTTGTATTATTTTGTCCGTATCCTTCTATCCACTTCTAATAGTCACAAACAAAAATCGTACAAAGGGTTTGTTTTTTGATTTGTTTTTGCATTTTAGTGCCATATGAAAATTTCACTGTAAAATAAAAACATGATCTGACATGAAAATCTGCACTCATCACAAAGTGCTTCAGATTCAGCAGATTTGAATAGCTTCTGATGATTGCTTTAGAATCTTTTATTGAAGTATACATTTATTTAGACAGTATTTAGACATTGGATCAGCATGCTTCTCGAATTAAAGCAACAGAGGGAACAATAATTACATACATGAATTTATTTGTGCTTAAATATATTTTTAAGCATCTATATTTCACAGCCCAACTCTAATTCACACATAAAGAACAAAACTATATTATATTGTATGAAATATGATGAACAGTGTGCCATCCATCCATCATTCATCCACTCACACTCATTCACGCCTATGGCCAGTGTTGAATTGCCAGTTAATCTGTTAAACTGTGGGAAGCTCATTTTTTGATGTATGTAACACACATAAATTTGAGGTCTTACATACTTAATTTTCTTATTTATTTACTTTTTGGCATTCTATTGCCGGCATAAATAGAGATGCATACAGGAAATGAAGGTTATTTCATAAGCATCCCTCTGAACCAAACGTACTGGCCCCCCCAGTACCATTTTTGGTGATATCAAATTTAATAGCAGGAAATTAAGTGGGCATATATTCTTTTCTTTCTCTCTTTTTGCCATATTTCAAATAACCTTTATTTGACAACAGCATGATAATACAGCAAACACCATTTTTTTGGTTTGTCACACCAATATTTTTAGTGGCCCCCATATGGCCACCCCATGAATAAATTCTGGAGGCACCCCTGGAACCAAACCTTGAAATGCAGCCCCACATTTAAACCAGAATCTGATCTAGGTCAAGGCAACGCTACTGCAGTCCTTCATACATTACCCCAAACACAATGTTTTCATCCAAGGACATTGCCACTTCAAAAATGACTTGCCCCATGACCATTTGTTCCTCTGCTAAACTGGGGTGAAGCCTCAAGCCCTAGGAGAGCTTTTTATGTTTTCAGTTTCCTTTGTTTGTCAGCACGATTACTCGGCTGAATTTTAGAAAATGCAGTGAAGTAGAGCTTAAGCACAGAGAGTGCCCATTATATTCCACCGTGGAGCCAGAAATGTCTTTAAAATTGCAGTCCTTTTCTTCTTGCCTTCATGGGTCTTAAAATATTGCACAATTCCTGATTGTTCCTCAGCACTAAAGGAGTGCATGAGGACTCTTGTGTTTACTCTGGCAGGCAGCAGCAGAACATTTAATACGCTTTGCCTGCGGTTGAGACATTTTAGCCAGAGAAGCTGCAAGGCAACTGCTCTTATTTCAAGGGCATGGCAATTTTACAGCTCGATAGCCTTGTGTAAATGTTTTACATAGTGATGTCATTGATGAAGTCATTGAAGAATAGTGGTCGACTTAAAATAAAGGTTTCATGTGTTTCAGAATCTGTTTTCCCTGCAGGAGAATCAATACATCTTGCTGTGGACTTTGGAGTTTGTAAGGACATGAAAAACCCTCGAAAGTATAATTTGGGCTTAAGATGCTTTACAGACATAAAGACTGACTAAACAGTGGTTTTGATATTTAACAAAAGGTGTAATGCATCTGGAAGACTGACAATAAATATAACATAAGCATCAGCAAGAAAAGAGGATGTTAAAATAGGCCCAATCAGCATGTGTTTACTTGACTTTCACAAAAGTTGTCCATGTCTAATGATTCATGTAAACTGTGCAGAGTACAAGAGTTTTGTGAGGGTGTGAGGCTCTTTACTGCACTACATTAGTTCAGACGAGGCTTCCCTGACTGCCAAGCTGCCGTGCAGTGTTTTTGCTCGTTCACCTCAGGAGGAATTTAATCCTGTTTTAATCTGCTCATATCATCAAACTTCAACGTGACGCATCCTGTCTGAGCTGATTAGCTTGACAGGCTTTTCACGGAGCGGAGTCAAGGCGGGCCAAATGAACGACGCGACATTAATTTGTGTGTGATCTGCTGTGACGGCTGTGAGCTGACAAGCAGTCACTCATCATTTCTCATTAAGATGAAAATATGATAGAAGGGAAATCCCAACAGAAGCTGCTTTGCTTTGATGTTAATTCTTATTTATTTTGGCTTATTGGTTTATTGCATTTAACATCCCGAGTATCCATTATGGAGCCAGATAATTCGTTTTTATTGAGTCTAATTAAGTACTTTCATGGTGCTGTTAATTTTCTTGATCCATATCTGATGTTTTGAGCAGGATTTTATCTTTTGACGGTGAGAATATAAATATTATTGTCTGCCATAAACATTAGATTAGAGTCGCCCAACTGAAAGCTGTTGGCAGATTGTTTCATATAATAAAGATGAGGAGATGGTTGCTCCTTGAGATACGTAAAATGTAAATGACAAGATAATGCAGAGATGAGATTAACATAATGCCAAATGTTGAAACTGAGATATTTATATATGCTTCTGTAAAAACAAACAAACTTCTTCTGTAGTTTTCCATATCTCAGCTGTTTCTTGACAGCCGCCCTTCCACTGAGCCCACTTCTGATGATGGATCAACTGTTTGCTGTCTCCTCTGTTTGTTTTTTTTGTTTTTTTGTTTTTTTCTCCATACAGGTGACCCAGGAGTTTTTTTTTTTGTTTTTTTTTTTTTTTTTTTCTCCCCCCTTCTCACCGTCTCTTCTCCCCTTTGGTTTTCTTTCTTTCTCTCCCCCTCTTTCTCTCATTCATTCCCCCTGTCCTATTTATTTAAAAAAAAAAAAATGACAAAGGATGAACTGAAGCTCTGCCATCACGTAATGTCGCATACTGCTGTTTCTGATGTCATTTAATAAAAAAAAAAAAAAAAAAAAAAAAAAAAAAAAAAAAGATGATGGATCAACTGAATGATTAGGTTTTTGCTACACTTCCTATTTCTTATGAATATTTCAGCTACTTCTCCACTGAAGTTTTGTTTTTTAGGCCTTCCACTTGTCCAGTTTCCTCAATTTTTTAAGGAGTAATGCGTCACACCATGCCAAGTTGTGTTTTAAATGATTCATAGGTCAAAAAAATTATTCCTCTGACAATCGGCCACAAGAACAGGACTAAAAATGCATTTAAAAAAAAAAAAAAAAAGCAGCCAATGTTTAAAGAAAAGACCTCAAGAAAGCCGACTGCTGCTCAAGAGCACTTCAAAAAATTACCAGCAGGTCATGGAAGCAAAATGTAAAGAAATGATGGGTAGCTTAAGATTCTTGTATTGCACTGTAGGTAAGGAAGTTTTGTTAACAAGTAGTGTCAGTTCAAAATGTAAAATATTTAACTGTGAAATATTCCACTATATTGGATATAAATAAATGTGATCTAGCCGTGATGTGACATTTTAAACTGCACTGTTAATGTCAAAGATTGTTCTTCAGTATGGATTTTTCCCATCAGCAAGTCTAAATAGTTCAGCAAAGTTTGCATAAAGTCAACCAGAGGTCCTTCGTGCACTTGGTAAACTTAGTGTATATCATGCTAGAAACATTGAAATACTTTCATCCTGATATCTTCTTTGTGCATAAACTTATAACTGTGGACTTTAGCTTAGACTTTTTAAAAAGAATTTCTTATTCAGTCTTGATCTGCCCCCCCCCACACACACACACACACTATGGCTTTGCTGTGTGAGCTTCACCCCAAGTCATCACTTTCTAATCCTCTCTCGCTGCTTTCTCCATCTCTCTTCTTAACCTCAGTACCCATTCTGTACCCTGATCTGTTAAACAGGAGCTGCACCCTCCTGTTTGGCCCTGCAGTCAAACATGACCAGTTGCCCATTGAGAAAATACTCCTCTAACTGGCAATAATGAAGCCTTTAAGCTGTAGGGGCTGTAAATAGCCTGAGGGAAGTGGAAAGCTGATGAAGTCACTGCCAGAAATCGTATTGGTTGTGCTTAAAAGCCAGTGTTCAAATCTGAAAAGGCAAAGAGGAGAAAGCTTGCAGGAGGTCCAGTAGAGGCGGAGAAGAACAGGAGGTTAAGAAAGGGTCAAAAAAGGAGCATTTACACATTGTGTAGAACAAACACTCCTTGCTGTAAACAGCTGAAAAACGAACTAGATTAACACAGAAGCATGGACCGTCATGCAAACAGTTTACAAGCGAGAGTCTGTGATGGCAGCGACTGTGAGATCTGTAGAAGCCCTGTTACTGCCGAACATTTCTCAAAGAAGGTCTTGGATATTTCAGCAAGACTATCCCACACCACATTCTGCAAGTATACAAGAACTCACACTATGAAACAAACAAGGTACACAGAACTCCAAAGTTTTTTGATACACCAAGACCAGTAGACCTTAAAAAAAACACATTTGAATTTGTTAGTTAAGTAAAGGCTTTGATTTTTAAAAATGAAAAAAAATTATGTTTTAGTAACATTTACCCCAGCCAAGGTGGCAAAGTTTTAAGAAAGGAGAATATAATTTATGACTATGGGAAGCTTTTAAAGACATATTCACTCCTAAGAGGAAGAGAAAGTTTGTTATGAATACTAATGACCGCTGTGAGTAGCCGTTTCCCTCTTGTGCTAACTCAGCAAGAAAAAAAAAAAACAGAAGTACAGTTTCATTCATTGCACCACACAGAGTGCTGTATCAATCATTCATGGAAAATTATTACTTACATCCAAATTATGTAAGCAATAATCCAAATTATTATGTAAATGATATTTTTCTCTGTTTTTCCTAAATAGTCGATTCAAATGACAGTCAGCATAATTTTCGAGTCATCAACCAATAGAGCATAATTCAAATGTTACTGAACAAAACTCCCAATGAAAACAGTATGTTTTTCAAAAATAAAAAA
>NW_024582986.1:150844-156571 GCF_018398535.1 Haplochromis burtoni | reverse complement strand
GAAATCAAAAGCTATTTCAATCAAAAACATCTTAACAGTTCAAGTTACATATTAACATAGGAGCCCTAATTTGATAGCAGTTTTACAATTCTTGCATCCATGGAACTTGTAAGCTTTTGGAAAGTTTCTACTTGAATGTCTTTGCAGGATGTCAGAATAGCCTCCCAGAGCTGTTGTTTGGATGTGAACTGCCTCCCACCCTCATAGTTTTTTGCTTGAGGATGCTCCAAAGGTTCCCAATAGGATTTAAGTCAGGGAAGAATGGGGACCACACCATGAGTTCCTCTTCTTTTATGCCGATAGCAGCCAATGATGTAGAGGTGTTCCTTGTAGCATGAGATGATGCATTGTCTTGCATGAAGATGGTTGTGTTGCAGAAGGCACAGTTCTTCTCTTTCTACCATGGAAGAAAGTGGTTGGTCAGAAACTACACATACTTTGCAGAGGTCATTTTCACACCTTCAGGGACCCTAAAGGGGCCGACCAGCTTTCTCCCCATGATTCTGGCTCAAAACATGACTCCACCACCTCCTTGCTGACGACGCAGCCTTGTTGGGACATGGTGGCCGTCCACCAACCATCCACCACTGCATCCATCTGGACCATCCAGGGTTGCACTGCACTCATCATTGACCAAGACTGTTTGAAAATTAGCCTTCATGTCGTTCTGGGCCCACTGCAGCCGTTTCTTCTTGTGAGCATTGGTTAGGGGTGGCCGAATAGAAGGTTTATGCACAACTGCAAGTCTCTGGAGGATCCTACACCTTGTTGTTCGCAGGGCTCCAGAGGCACCAGCAGCTTCAAATATTTGTTTGCTGCTTTGTTTGCTGATGTATTTGTCTGGCAGAAACCTTCATCATTGTGCCTTTATCTGCACAAACCCATGTGTGCTCTGACTCAGCCACAAATTAACATTATGGTTATCACGCTTAAATTTTCGTGAAATATTTAAGGTTTTCATTACGTGTCCAAGGCATTAAACTATTTCACGCTTTTCAGCAGGAGAGATACTTTTTCCTTCCTATATTGCTTGAAAATGGTGGTCGGCTTAATAATGTGGAACATCCTTCTTTAGTAGTTTTTCCTTTAATCGGGCTCACCTGGCAAATATTGATCATAGGTGTCTGAGATTGATTTCAGTGATACAAAGAGTCCTGAGACACAATTCCATCCATGGGTTTAATTGAAAAACAACTTATTTAATCTTTATGAAATTTAAACACAATTTGCATAATAATTTGGAACGCGGTGTACACTCATTGGCCACTTCAATGGGTACACATTCATAGTGTTGAACCTCATTTTGCTTTGAAGATTGCCTGCATTTTTTGTAATATAGATTATATTCCTCAAAGGTTTTACCCCATGTTGACATGACAGCATCACAGAGTCGAAGGTTTGTTGGCTGCACATTCATGATATGAATCTATCCACGCAATCCCAAAGGCACTCTATTGGATTGAGATCTGGAAGCAGCCATCAGAAGATGGATACAGCGTGGTCAGAAAACGATGAACATGGTCAGCAATGATACTCTGGTAGGCTGTGATGGCTAAATGATGCCACACCAAAACATCACCAGCCTGAACCACTGAAGCAAGGCAGGATGGATCCATAATTTCATGTTATTCACACCAAACTCTGACTCTATTATCTGCCACAGTAGAAAACTCAAACTAAACTCAAGTTTTTCTAGTCTTATGTTATCCAGTCTTTTTTTAAGCGTTTTTGATGAGCCCATGTGCACTGTAGCCTCAGTTTCCTGTCCTTAGCTGACGTGGTCTTCTGCTGCTGCAGAGGTTTGATACATTTTGTTACAGTGGTTACAGTTACATTCCTAACACTCCTTTGATATTCCTACCCTTTTTCAGACCATCCTCTAAAATCTGGTGTGGGAAAATCCCAGCACATCTGAAATACTCAGACATGCCTGTCTGGAAAAAACAAATATGTCACATTCAAAGTCACTTAAATCATCATCCTTTTGTTTGGTTTGAACTTCAGCAGGTCTATGTGCATATATGCACCGAGTTGCTACCATGTGACTGGCTGGATAGACAGTTGAATTAATGAGCCATTCAACATGTGTACCTAACAGTGTCCTGTGAGAGTAGTTTTCCTATAATCAGAATATAAATGAACCCAGTTTTATAGTCAAGTCTACTTTACCTATCCGGTTGTTAAGTGATGACGTGACGAATCCTACTTCCGGGCCTAAAGTAGTCTGCGTTTAATATGGCTTTTGTGTTGTTAACATGTTTAATGTTTTGTATTTTCTTCTATTTAATCTCAAAAAGCTCCTAAAACAGTCAGTGATCACTGTTGACCTCCCTCGGCTTTTATTACCGCTAATCATTTATTTAAGCTCAGTTTTTAAAACCTTAGGATGTAACTACAGCCCAGCCCATGCAGCAGTATATGAATGACTAACCTCGTATTGTGGATGGATTATCTCAGTTGTTCTCCTGGCTGAAGTTTGGTCCTTTTACAGCATCCTGCCATGCGATTACATTTGTTCCTGACCACCGAGAACACTCACGTTAACTTTTATCGAGTGGAAAAAAAGTTAGCTTGTTTATATTATGCTAACATAGCTGTGTCGCTAGCGGTCACGTAGCACATCATTATATACCAGCTAGCCAAACTTCAGTAACCCTACAAACGTCACTGCTGTTTAGTTTTCTGTCTTCATTTATGTTGGAAGTGATAACAGAGCTGTACGTTTTAATTTGTTTCCAAAACCCCGCAGTCAGGACATGCTATATTGTATTTAGATAGAAGCTAGCGAGCTAACTTCCTGCTAACTCCGTTAAATGTCATAAATTCCGTTTTCATGGATGCCTGGATGTTAAACTCAATTGTTACACCTGGTAGAGCAGAACGCTGATCATTTTATTAAAGATGAAAGACTTTAGACAGTTTTTCAACTCTCAGTAATGCCATTTAGACCATGTGAGCAGAACGCTGATCATTTTATTAAAGATGAAAGACTTTAGACAGTTTTTCAACTCTCAGTAATGCCATAGTGATCGTTTGATATATGGACCTGCAGCGGAGTTTAGGCCCAGACACGGCTAGTGACGTCAGACTTAACACCGGATTCTAAAAACCCTGTGTTTCGAGTCTCACAGATCAGTCAGCTAGATGACAGACATTACCTTCTCCAGTCTGATGTATTAGAGCACCATGTGCCCAACATCAAGTCATTTTCATTTATAAAGCCCAGTATTGAAAAAAAAAATCCCAAATGTGCTCAAGTGGCTTTACAGATTTTAGAGCATAGACCTTCGATTTGTGGAAATGTACCCTGATTCATGTGGGAAAGAAAATATTTCAAAAGACTGAAAAAACACTGTGTGCAAATTTTAAAAAAAAAATGCTGTCAGCTTTGCTACAGCAGGAGATGTGATTGCAAAGACTGCAGATGGTCTAAGGCCATGTCCACATGAATACATTTTCATTTTAAAATAGAATCTAGATGCAAACGACCTCTTTCCAGAAGAGTGTTTCACATTCATACCATTCATGTCCGTCTGCCGGAAAATGCACCATTCAAGTAGACTGAGTGTACCTCCTGTGCATTTAGGCAGGATTGTCATGAAAGAATGCAGAATTTCCCTGCACAATTATCACAACACAAGGTCGCCGACACCTGTATTTGATTTTAAATTCAATACTGCTAGCCAAGCCAGAGATGTCTTTTTTTCCTTCCACAAAACAGTTATGGGGTAGAACCATGGTGCATAAAGGAAGGATAAGTAGTGACTGATCAAACACGATCCAGAAGTATCTCAAAGTTTCAGTTTCAGGCTGTGCAGAAAATGAAAATGGGTCAGCAGTGTTTCCAAATGCTTCTGCTTTAGGGGTCCTAAAACAGGAGAGGTGGGGGATGCTAGTGGCTGCTGATGAGTGAGGTTTTGACCCACAAACATGGATTTGTCCTAATTTCTGCATCCATCTGAAAAGGGTTAAATTCACTCTAAATGAGCACATCAACTGAGCATCACTGTTCACCATCTGTGAATTAAGACAACAAACAACAGGCAGCCTGCTGTGGCTTTGCACCCTCTGGGAGCGTCGGGATTACCAAAACAGGAAAATGTTTTTGCTTCTCTTTGTTCTTCTGACAGTACTTCTCCTTTAAAGGGTCTGCTTCCTCCAACCTCTGAGAGCCAGTAGCCCCGCGTCCACCTTTCCTGAGCCAGCGAAAGTGCCTGGCATGTCGGGCAACATGACACGCTACAACTACATACCAAAATAGCACAGCTAAGTGAAACACCAGCTCATATTGTAGCTGCAAAACAAGTCCCCATATCTGTCCAAATTTCCAACTCTGGCACAAAGTAAGGAAAGCTTTGGAGGTTTATGGTTGTCACTTTAGATTTTCTTTGATTAGAAGAAGTTGAACAACTCATCAAGCAGCTCCACGGTTCACCGATTTCACTTTAACTGGAAAAACGCCCTAACGTGAAGTCCAGCTCTGCTAAACAGCAGCACTGCACTTATGTGAAGGTCAGCTCCTCTTGCAGGAGGCTGACTGTTGTCACGATTTGTGTAGGTGACACAAAGCCAGAGTGTTTTCTGTATTCAGGGCATGAAAGACAGGTAGAAACACAAAGAAAGAGCTGATTTTTTCCCCCCCATCGTTTCACTTTTATGTACTTTCAAGACAGCAAAACGAGGTAAGATGAATAGAAGTGAGTCAAGATGACTGGTTATTAATTCAATTATGCATGTCTCAAGAACAGCAATTAAGAGGTTATTCTCCCCACAGAGCAGCTGGTTTTGTCCTTGACCAGAGCGAGGACACAGACAATCCACTTTACTATCATTATACTGAGGGTAAACTGAACATGTTCAAAGTGTAGACACCCTGTACGATGCACATGGAGGCTGCTCTGTGACGTTACAAAACATTTCAACAGTAAGTGAGCTTATATTGGTCTGAAATATCTTAATCCTTTCCTATGACTCTACAGTAATTAATCATCATTAATCATAATCATACTCTGCCACGTGCTGTGCTGTATAACCATGAATTCAGACAACAACAAACTCCAATCCTCTAATGCGCATTTATGTAAAAGCTTCAATTTTTAGATGAGAAACTGATAGCCAGGAGCTTAGCTTCTCATAATGACAGGAAGCATGACAACAGCTAGTTTCAGTTGCCTACAGGAAACAGCTTTGATGCACTTATTTCCACAGACTGTATATATACGATGGATGTAGCATGGAGGGTGTCTCGAAAGTGAAGCAAATTCAGAAATACCTTAAATCTGCATTCTCACTAAGCTTTCTCATTGGCTAATTTCAAGTCTTCACAGGTTCCTTTCCTCTGGTCCACACAGAGAAAACTAAGAAAACTGTGGTCAAACCACAAATGTGTCACATTCAGTCCACTTATTGGCCAGATATGGAAATAGAAATAGCTCTGGTAGCTGATGGAAGTCATCTTAAAGAAACTGCTTTGTAGTTCTCTTGGACCCAGACCAAAACCATCTCTTCCAAAGGGGTCTCGGTGTGAATGTTTTGGTGTGCACCGAATTGTGATTAGGATCTTCACAACTGCTTTTCCAAAATTAAAATAGGCAATAAAACGTTGGTGTGTTTTAGCTGGGCTCAGGCTGAGGCTCCCTTATGATTGACAAATCACTATTGTATGATTATGAAGTTACCTCGGTTTCTCAATCCTTTACTCATTCAGTGTTTGAACAAAAAAAAAAA
>NW_024582986.1:148527-149931 GCF_018398535.1 Haplochromis burtoni | reverse complement strand
TTATCGTTCTATCGCCCAGCTCTACATTGCAGTGAATAAAAGGATGCACATTCCTAATCCAGCTAGTTAGCTAGCATTGACCTAGCTCTAGCTAGTTAGTTAGCTAGCTGATCAGCTCCATCCTCATCAAACTATATGTTCATGTACGCTGGCTATATCCATCTTACATTAATTACAGCAGTTATCGCCACCTTAAACAACAAATGTAGATGGTTCCACATTTCTGTATAAAAGGATAAAGAAGCATGATACATGTATTGAAATTGTCTTCATGAGCTAGCTAAATCCAGACCTGCTGCATCTAACTGCTTTTTCAATTTCACAAAACACTAAAACAATAAAATCCCACAAGCTAAAAAAAAAAAATCAGAGTTTGCTTTACTCAACTAACAGTTAAAAAGAAAAAAATGGTGAAGCTGACACCAACACCTCATTATTTTTATGATTTAAACATACAACTGATTGTCAAGGCCTAGAAGAGAAGAGAGGACTCAACTTTCGTTTCTTTTAAGAGTCCATTATTTGTCAGTGAAGCTTTCATGTGCCTGAGGCCTTTTATACTGACTGTGTTCACTGAGTGGGCAGAGTTGTGTTCAGCCAACCAACAACAGGTTTCTGTGAATGAGGAATGCTGAAAAATATTTCAGTAAAAACAAATTTCCCACACGAAGGGACTAATAAAGGTTATCTTATCTTAAATGTGAAACTCCATCTTTTAAGCTACAAGCGCTAAATTGCTCAAAGAAAGTGTTTCACACAACCCCCCCCCCCCACTCACCCAAAAAACAGAGCAAAAAAACAATGAGTTTAACTTGAGTCAAGAATATCCACAGTATATTTTTACACCACAACATTTTTTTAACATTTGTAGTTATTTTAAACACCGAGGCTTAACATGCAAAACATGCCAAGAGCTCGTACAACACGATGCACTTGCAAAACAATCCAGCAGCGCATGGAACAGCTGAGCCGCGACAAAGTGTGTGACAGGACGACAGCGTGATAAAAGGGACACCAGGTGATGACAGCGAGGGCAGCACAACATGCTGACAACATTTGCACATCACGACAAGCATGAAACCTCCACTCTGCGAATCACATCTTACAGCTTGTTACAGTTTCCACAGATACCGAGCAGAGGATTAACACGATGGGGAGGATGAGATGAGGGTGGATTTTGTTCAAAGGCAAATAAATATTTAATGAAGCAGGGATGGGAGAATTGATCCCCAATGTATTAATACCTGATGTCTTATTTTGGAGAATCAAAAAAAAAAAAAAAACCTAACTGTAAAAATTCACAATTTCATGATGTAATGGTGACATTTCCATTAATAGCTGCCCTACTTTAAATTTTACAAGCGTCCCTATATTCATACTGAGCTACTTTTTACACTTTTTTTT